>NW_027176285.1:13900298-13985934 GCF_023349555.1 Cebidichthys violaceus
CCATAACAGTCAGTTTTGGGTTGGTATTTTCAGACTTTGTATGGCTGGTTGGGTAAAACAGAAGAATGAAAAATATCTGATACAAACAGGAAGTTTGTTCCCTGCAGATTTCGACATTTTTTTCATGCCCCATGTCCGTTTCCTTGACCACAAATGAACGATATCAGAACGGTGTCTCGCTCCTCCGCTGCGACTGTGGAAGGGTCATCAATAACTGCAGGAAAAAAAGAGAAACACAGACAGCTGGAGTACAATGTTAAAAACCCCCAAAAACTTCATCAGTTCCAGTCTGTTTCGATATGTAATACAAGCAAAGCAGGTATATCAAAATGGGAATGTGTTTCTCACAGGTCACACACACACACACACACACACACACACACACACACACACACACACACCCAAATTGACATTCCAGTCTGTACAGACAAACACACAACACATCGTCAGTTGCGACAGTTGAAATGATACACATCTGTTAAAACCACAGTTTGAGCTCTCAGGTTGTCAATCTTTCATCTGGGCATCGGTTGGTATGAGGATGTTAAACTTGTACTTACCAGAATTTCTTTTGTCTGATCACTTTGACAAGGTCCTCAGCTGGTGAGCTGCCTTCCCCTCTGGGCAGGAGGAAGTGTATCTCACCTTTTTACATTTGTGTTTGAGTGTCTGCTTAATCGTTTGACTCATCAAATTGATCAAAGCGTTTTTTTACACTACAGTTTAATAGCTTCATGCAACACGATTAGGCTGCTTTGTAATCTCAAAACTGATCATAAACAACGTAATACTTGTACTTGCTTTGTAAAAAAAAAAAAAAAAAATGGAAACAACAGTTGTATTATCTCTGCAGCTACATTTCAAGGCTTGTTTAATAATTCATCACTTGTTGCAAATCATTTTTCAAACTCTACAAGCAAAACCAGTGACAGTTTTTGAGAATCAGCCGTGATTCGTCTCCATCAACAGCCGGGCAATCTCACCACCATCCAAATGGTGTCTAACATAACAACTGCATATACAATACGGCACAGCATACAATACAGAGGGAGGCCTCACTCATTACTAGAATATTGAAGGAGAACAAACATTCCACACCGCTGAAAACACAGGCATTCAAAGTTACACAAAGCCAGCGTCGTAAAATATTTGTCATCTTCTCGGCTTGTTACTTAGCATACATCAATTATCAAGGATCTCCTGTACAACCGGTTCTCCTGGACACCTTGACCGATCTCTGCACACAAACCACCGCAACCCCCGAACAATAACGTCCGTGGCGTCTGACACCCAGGTGCATTACGTGCACACTTACATTTGTAACTTTTTGTGAGTGTTTGCCATTCTTACAAGTCAAATTGTCTGGAAAGCAGTAAGTGTTTGATGGCACGGCCCCACATGTTGTATAAAAGCACCTCTATGTGTTCGAGTCAAAGAGTTATTTATCGTCCTTGGCGGTGATGTTCAGTCATGTCACTGCTGACTTTATAGGTGCTTGAAAGAACAGTGTGTGCCCTACGCCATTGTTTCGTTTTCCCCACGAGTGAACAAACTGACCAAACGAGACATGATAATATGTAATTAAAACTCATAAAAGCCTGGATCACCCAGAGCTCTATTAAAGGAAAAGGAAACCCAACAGAGAAAATGCTGACAAATGTGGCACCTTTAAAGGCCTTACGAGATCCGAAACCTCAAAGAACTGTCAGACATCACTAAGGATTCATCTCTCGTACATCCATCTACCTTTGTTGACATGTTTTGTCCACTGAAATGTTCAAAAATATGCAAAATAAACGGTATGGTTTAAGTATGATGGCAGGAATTAGCTTTTCGCCGAACGCTTTTTGTCCGTCCAGGAGGGTGAAATTCATACAGGGTGATTTCTTTCGCCCGATCTGTTGTAACCTCAGCGTTTATTTTTCAGCAGCGTCTCCCGGCGCTGAACTGTGTCCACTTACAATGTGAGAAGAGATTTAGTGCGTCGTGGTGACAATTCGAGGGTTGCGTATTTCATACATCGCAGGATTCGTGCCCGAGGTAAAAAATGTGAATGGCGGAGGGAAGTGTCTGCTTGCGGCGGGAGAGCCTACCTCTCCTTGTAGTAGGAAGAGAGCAAAGCGCGGATCTCAACGGATAAATCCGGCACCACAAGACCCTCTCCGGGAGAGGAAGGTGTTACTGAAAGAGAGGAGGAAGAAAAAAAAAAAAGTACATTTTCCATTTTTAAAGATATAAAACTAAGGTCAAATGTTTTAAACACCTCCCTTTTTGACTGGAATTTTTTTTTTGTTTTTGTGGTTGATAAAGGGAAACTTCTTATCAGAGTTTTCTTTCTTCCTTGCAGCCCGTCTTGATAATTGGAATTATCTTAAAAACAACAACAACAACATGTACCTACGTTGGTTGCTATCATGAAGCATAGCTGTAATTTTTCCGATCTGCATGGCTGATGTTTTTGTCAGCAGGTGGTGGCAACAAAGCCCTATTCACTCCGAGTGTCTGGCGCATTGTGCCAGGTCTTTGTTTTCGGCAGCATTTATTTATCTTTTGGATCTCGCTATTTACTCGAACCCGTTTGTCTGCTTTTTAAGCCTGGCGTTTCTCCAGCTTTCTGCACAAGAGGGCACAAGGTGTGCAAATAAGGCATTGCATTCCATGTGTCTATTTACTGTTGACACGGAGCGACAGATTTGGCTGTGTAAGTAGGCCACGGTGATCTGATCCATTTATGGGTATGTACAGAGTGCAAGTTTTAGCTTCAAGTCGTGGCACATTTTCCCTGCTGTTCGAGAGGCAGCCATTACATTCTTCTCCACGTGATATGGAAAATAAATTAAATTGTCAGACTACTCAAACTTGCCATTAACAACGGACCACATGACTGCTTGTATGTGAAAGTGGCCGCTCCCTGTGACAGATCACAATCACTCAATTCTGCAATTCCCTCCCAGCTAGAAGGAACTAATGTATTTCACATCATTGTTTTTTGCTGTTTTCGCTGTTTTGGTTCACTCTCACTGCTTTCATCAGTTTAGTTTTTGGCAAGAGCAAGCTGCTCCACAAATCCACAGTATACTACCTGCCCAGCGACAAACAGCAGGCGGACAAAGTCAGTGACTACATAGTGGAGCAGTTAGCAGCTTAACGGACAGATATTTCCCCGGTGGGCAAAACGGTATTTAAAGTAATGGGAACATTGGAATTACAATGAGAGATTCAAGAGTCCGCTAATAGATTTTAATACGTTAAACAAACGAAGGACTGGAATTGCAGCGAGTCTGTTTGTGTCACACTACCTATTTCATGGTATAGCGATCCCTGCTTCACTGGAATGACTTTCTTGGAGCTCTGCGTTTCAATCTTCATGAGTTGATCACAACACTGCTTCCACTGGCCTGAAACAAATAGCACACGCAGTGATTTCCAAAAGCATGATAATGGCAAAGCTTTCGTCGGTTACTTTAACATCAGCTTATGTCTCTCGGCAATTAATTATTCTGCGAAATCGTATTAACAAGTTTGGCAATACTCAGAATACAGGATAACACTGCAACTGTAAATATGAAAAAGTAATCTCATATCAAGGATGACGAGGACAAACCAAAGCTCCCATACACGCCCCAGAAATAACCGCTTCAACTGAAATGAAATTCAAATTAAGGAGGAGAATAGCTGAGGAGTAAAAAAAGAATTTAGTTCCCACACATGTTATTTGTGACCGTGCATTTATAAATGCCCGAGGAAGGTCGCCGTACTAAAACAGTTTGTACAAATAATTTCTTCCCAAAGTGAAAAGATGAATGCGAGGCAGTCGAACAGTAAACAAACCGGTCAAACTGTCACACATTCACTAACTATTCACACAATATTGCTTTGACAGACGCGTTCTCAACGCTGTTCTCTCCGCAACGAGAGGAAATAAAAAAAGATTTTAGACTTTAACACTAAATACAATTGCTCCCTGCAAACGCTTCCTTATTAAAGACGATTTAATCCACATCTTAATGCTCTGAAACACACTGAGGCATAAAGACGCAGGTACAGGGGCTCTTGGTTCAGGCACTCTGAGACTGGGTCTGTGAAGACGTGAAGTAAATCTTAATGTGTTCCACGGCGTAAACATTCACGGACAAAGTAAGAATGGGCTGCCGACAAATTTGCCACATATAGAGGTGATAATATGGCAATAATTTGTTCGCAGCTCGTTTTCACTCCCCCCCCCCCCCCAGTTGCCAAAAAATAAAAACAGAGCCTTGCAGGTGTTAGACTACTCTAAGTATCTATGTCGGCCAATCCCTCATGAATCAGATGATTCATACACGCTGTAGTTGGATGAGAAGCCAGCCAGGGATTGCATCAGCTACACACAGAACGGCTGTAAGACGCAGGGAATTATTAGCCAATATGAAAAAGCTGCTCTTTACGACACCGAAATGATATAACATTTTAAAAACAACTTTTCTTATTGTTGACTTTTGAGGTAGTAATTGGCCAAAAATGTGCTGCTCTGTCAAATTTGGTGAAAGTTGAATCAGGTATGTGGCAAAAGTAAAACCTAAATTAAATGAAACGACTAATGGTCTAATGGTGGTGCTTGGAGGCAAGTTACTGTTTGAATGTACTCATCCACTGCATGACTCAAAATTAGAAGACTTTGGAATGTCTAATGGTCACACAATTAGGCTACGTCAAATTAGTTCTGGCTAGAACATTATTATTATTATGTTCGGGTGTCACCACAATCAAAAATGGAAACCACCACTCCCCTTAATCTTAACTTTAAATGTACTGTCGTACTTCAGAAGATCGCACGTCTGGAAGCTTGTAGCTGGCGCCAGCTTAATAGATAGACATCAATACTAATTAACTACTAGACAGTAGAGACATCACTAAGTTCATACCGCACTAGTGTGTCACCAAACTATGTAACTAGACAGAAAGACAAGAAAGAAAAAAAGAAAAAAAAATATCTATTTTCAACCGTCTATACATAAATAGGTCGTATTCCCAAGATGAGGAAGCACTGACAAGTAAACATTACTGACTCTGTCAGACAGCAGACACATATTTTGGTGACACATTAATAAAATGACATGCCTCATTCACCGATGCCGCGAACATGTCATGAAAGAATGCCGTCTTGCAGGTATCAGCAGGTTTTCATTAAAATAAACACATGACGCCTGATAAAGATCCCCTCTAACCATTCCCGAACGAGGACGCTTGGCAGAGTTTGAGTCAAGACGGCAGTCAGGTGGAGTTCATCGCGTCATTCACGTGTGCTGCCTCGTGCAAGCAGATCACAGTGGAATGGTGTTATTTGCTATTGTTATTCCAGCAAAATCGCATTTTAATTTGTTTTAACTATATTAAAAAAAAGCATCAAATTGGGAGAGCTAGTTTCCTGTCAACCTCATGGGGGGGGGGGGGGGGGGGTCCCCAACCAAGACATAGTCCGACACAAAACCACTTATTGACCCTTCGGTTTTAAGATCACACTGTATTCAAACTGAGGGGGATTATCATAACGTTTTAGTATGCGTTATACAAACAAGAGAGGTTGTTTCTCGGCACCAGGAGGGAGCCGAGACGGAAGCTAAGCTAGGATCTAAGGCTATTCTGCCACCAAATATGCTCCTGGTTAATATCCGGTCGCAGGAAAAAATCAGGCTAACCCAGCAACGGGAGGTCGGTGACTGGTGCGCCCACATCGTTAGAGAGACCTGGCTCTATTGAGCAGGACAGAGCCCAGGGGTCCGGTGGGACGAGAGGAGCCGGACTCTGTTTCCATCAAAGTCAAAGTTGATGCGTAGGGGTTCCCCTGATGTCAAATTATTAAAAGTTAAGATGTCGGCCATATTATTTACCTAGATAAAGATCTAGAGGACTAGAAGTATAAAGTTACATAAAATGGAGTTTCGCAAGTTAAGTACAAGTACCTCAAAATTGTACTTTAGGTACAGTACTTGAGGAGCCTAAAGGACGTCTCAGCCTCCCGGACCGTCAGCACCGGTTTCCCCCCAAGGCTGCGTTCTTCTCCCTGTACACAAACAGCTGCTGCACCTCCAGTCACCAGTCCATCAAGCTCCTGAAGTTTGCGGATGACACCCCCCTCATTGGACTCATCTCTGGTGGAGATGCTTCCCGGGCTCCATCATAACCCAGGACCTCAAGTGGGAGCTGAACATCAGCCCGACCCCTCTCACCCTGGACACAAACTGTTCACTTTATCTCACTTGTTTATAGTCCTGTTGTCTGTTCGTTTGTGCACTTTATTTTATATCGCACTTTATTGTAGGTTTCACTTTATTTTATATTTCTCTGTAAATTGTAATATGTTTCTACTTTGCACTGTGTTGATTGTTGTTGACTGTTGCATGTTATGCACCTCCCGTCATGTCAAATTCCTCTCATGTTCAACATACCACGGCAATAAACGGTTCTGGTTCTGGTTCTGATTCTAAATGTACTTAATTACATTCCACCACTGCCAGAGCACAAACGTGATTACAAGAGCACAAAGTTCTTCACGGATCTAGCCTCTTCATTTTCCACTCAAACTGCATCAGATTGATTTGATTTGTCTTGCTGGGACACGTGGACCCAGACCACCCTAGAGGGTCTGAGGTCCACCAGCCCCAATCTCACAAAGCCCTGTGGGAAAGACTGCAGTGATTTTGGGTGAATGACTACTCTACTGTACCTTGGGTGTGTATTCAAAATGCAGATCCAGAAAAATATCACATTGCAACTTCTCTATAATTATACTACTAATAATTAAAACATTACAATGCAGTTTGAATATTAAAAACATGTTGATTCGCTTCAATGCACACAGTGTTCTAGGGCCTAGAACAAAACGTGCTTTGCCAGGGAGTAGCAGAGCACATTTGATCCAATAGTGAAGCTTAAACAAACACTTATTTCTTGGCCGGTGGCCTAAACTCACGCCTTTCGCTTGTAGCTGGGGTTAGCTACATTTGTTAAGTTGTGTTAATCAATGCCTCACTCATGTTATAGACGTGTTGACTGATGGCCTCAGTCCAGCGCTGCGTGTCTTCAGGTGCTTTCGCGTTTAGCGTGTAGGTTACATTCTCTCCTTGCCGCTGTGTGCTGATATATATATTCTGGCAAGGGACCGGATCTCTCCCTGTCACGCACACAACGGTATCCTGATGGAAAAAAAAAAAAAACACCCTCGTTATATTTCTAAATAAATAATAAGTCCTCATAACTGTCACATTGGATTATTCTGATCATCTGGTTGTCATTGTCTTTGATGCACATGGTGAAGCACAAAAGGTGTGTTATTAATTCTACAATTTAATAACTAATACAATGAATCAAATTCAACAGCTTTAACTGCCATTTGACTGAAGCACATAGCATCAGAGCACATCTGAATATGACCCCTACAATACGGACTATTTTACTTTTTAGAAGTTAAAAAGTAAAATAGTTTTCTCAACCTACAGTAGTGGTCGGACCCTCTTCAAAAGGCCACAAGGTAAATCTGGGTTAATGCAACAGGAAGTAGAAAGTTCTGCCGCACAAATCTGTATTCTACGTAACCACTGCTACCAAGTTGTAAAACGTATCAAACATTTGTACAGGGAGGAAAAATACAATGTGTCGTACTTTATCAGCCTTTCCACTGTTGTGATGTAAAATCTGTACCTTGTAACTGTAACTGCCTGACAGAGAAATGTAATGAAAAAGAGTAGAAGTACAAAGTAGCATAACATGAAAACACCCAAGTAAAAGTTTAAGTACCTTAAGATTGTAGAAATAGTAAATGTACTTGAATACTTTGCACTACTTACAGTCAAAAGTGAACAATATTGAAATAGTCCCCACAGCAGGTTTCTTCTCGTTTTTCATTAATTCAGTGCACTCTGAAAGCCTCGGCGTGTTATTGTTGTCAACGTGGGCAATAGTGTAAATGAATCCATCTTGTTATTCATAAGACTGCTGCTCATTAAGAACGAACCTTTTTGATGGGGATTACTAGTAATGGCTCGTCCTCAGACTCCAGGTCTTCTTCATTCTGGTAGCAGAAAACACTTTGGCCCCTGAGGACGCCGTAGACATTTTCACAGCAATTAAGGTCCTCTCCAAGCTGAAAGAGAGCCGGGAATAATTTGATACAGTGATTACTAAAGTGGATATATTATTAAAAAATCACAAGGCAGGATAATATATGAAAAATAAAGTCACCTTAACCTCGAGCTGGCCACTTATGATGGGATGAATCATGCACAGAGGCTGAGCTACTAGGCGGCAGCACATACTGCCGTACAGAGGCACCCAGAATGGATTATCCTCTGGAGAAAAAAAATAAATAGATTAGGGATTCATTCTCAGGAGGAGACAAAAAGGAGAGGAAACAAGAAGAAGAGAGGATTCCTAACTCACCTGTTGCTGCTAGAGACAAATCATGCGTCTTGAAACCTTCCTGGACGTGTTCGATTCTCAGTGTTGTGTGAGCCAGCAGGTTATACTTAGGCCCCCTGCAGACAGAAAGCATTGGGCAAAATCAAAGTGACACTCGGTTACAAAATGTTTCCCTACAGTGTGACATTTCAGGGAGAATTGTCATCCTCACAGTGCTGACAGGTCCGGGGATAAAGGAGGCGACGCACTTGCAGGTGCTGCATTTCCTCCACTGGACCCACAGACGGCTGCGGACTCAAACGCAGCACGGATCTTTTTCCCTGAGGAGCATCCCGCTGTGCCTCCCAGACAGCTCACTCTCCTGGGTCCTAGAGCCCCCGGGGAGAACTCCTCGGCCGCACAACTGCTGTACAGCTCAACGCGGAGCTGAAACCCTGGACCTACCTCGCTGCTGCTTATACACATTGATACAAGGACAAACAAAAGTGGCTCTTTAGTGGGACTGGACAAAAAAAAAAAAAACTGAACCTCTTAAAACTGTCAAAACAAGGGACTTACAATATGGTAGTGCCTTCAAAACAGATGTCGGTTAAAGTCCTGTCCACCATCACCAGATCAGTGTCATGGATCTCTGTGCCACACTGAAGCAGGCAGAAAACAGCACAGCGCTGGAGCTCTGCAAGTAAAAGCGCAGAGTAGAAACTGCAGTCTAAAGGTCTTGATACATCTTTATTTCCTCTGATGATATACATTCATGCAGGTCTTTTTCAGTGCACTTTTAGAAATGTTTATTCAAATGATATCTGGCATTATGGTGAGATACACAAAGCTTCATTTATTCACGTTTGTGCCATCAGTTCCCCTCACATCTACATCCTGACTCACCTCCTTTGTTTTTGAAGTACTCTGAGTCTTTCCACATCAGTGGGATCCGCAGGTCTACAGAGTAAAAATTATAGAAGTAGGTACAAGTATTTTATTTTTATTTATTTTTTTCAAGATATTTTCTCACTACCCACCTGAAAGGGATATTTTCCCCAAACATGGCAAGACATCCTCAGATGGCCTGCGGTAAAAAAAAATATGACATCAGTTTAACAATACACATACCGTACATGCTGCACAGTATGTACAGCAGCACCTGTGCACTCCAGTACAAATACAACACAAAGTCAACACATCGGTTATGCAATCTCAACAAAACTGAACGTGTTATGTATGACTAAGATAACAAGATTGTGTTCTATTGTATCGTAGTGCATTTAATTAAACCACCGACTATTACATGCATAGCGCGTGCTTGTAAATTCAATAATAATAATAATAATAATAATAATAATAATAATACATTTTATTTATATAGCGCTTTAAAAAGGCCCTCAAAGACACTTTACATGGTAAAACAACAACAAGACCACAATAAAAGCATTTATAACACAAAAAGAAAGAAAGAAAACATACATAGCTGACTTTACAGGTGAAAAGCAGATTTCAACAGGTGAGTTTTAAGTGGCGAGTGAGGGAGAGTGTCTGAGGTGCTGGGGGAGGGAATTCCAGAGGGAGGGGGCAGCAATGGAGAAGGCCCTGTCCCCCCCCCCCCCCCCCCCCCCCCCCCAGGTCCGATGCTTGGGGGGGCGGATCTGAGGTGTGTGACGGTGCAGGAGGTCTGAAGGGTATGAAGGGGCGAGGGTGTGAAGGGCTTTGTGTGTGATCAGGAGAATCTTGAAGTGGATTCTTTGCTGTATGGGGAGCCAGTGGAGGTTTTTGGAGGACTGGGGTGATGCGGTCTCTGGTACGGGAGTGGGAGAGCAAGACGGGCAGCTGAGTTCTGGATGTATTGAAGTTTGTTCAGTATGCATATGTGTGATGTTACGTCCACATTAACTTAAAAAAAGAAATGAATCAGGTAATCAAATAACCACACATCTAAACTAAGCGTTGTTTTGGAATTTAGGGACTCCAAGGTTTGAAAAAGTTAGCTTGTCTGACCTCTAGTGGCGGGTAGGAGGCATAGCAATGTCCACAAACACAGAACAGTCTTGTATGCCTCTCCACTGATGCTAGATCTATTATATTATCTTTATCCACATATACATATATATATATATATATATATATATATATATATATATATATATATATATATATATATATATATATATAATATATCATTGCACGCCATCTGACCTGCGTCCCACTCTCTGTAGGATTTGAGCTTTCCTCATCTTCTGTAGTTGGCTGAGCAAGGCCAGGATGCGGGCATTGCAGGTGAGCAGGCTCTTGGAGGCCTCCAGGGCCTGCTCTCTCCTGGAACAAGCCGCCAGGAGCTTACTGGCTCCCTCCCGCATTCGCACCTCCCTCTCAATCTGCTTGAGCACCTCTCCGTCCTGTCCGAGATAAGCGGGGGGAGAAGAAAAGGATTTTCTTTTCGTCAAAACTATCACTATTCGTATTCTTTTTGACTAAAAAGGCCGGTACTGAGAATTATCTGACGTCCATGAACATAAGAGTCAAAAGCATTTTTAGTCACGTTGGTGCAAACTGAAATCTCTCAACAACTATTGGATGGATCGCCATGCTTTGTACAGACTTCATGGTCTCCAGAGGATGAAGCCTTATTACTTTAATGATGCCCTGATTTGTCATCCAACACAACCAGCAGGTCTTCATTTCGCCACTGAAACAGCTCAACATCTAGTTGGATTTCATGGTTCCCAGACAATGCATCCTAAAAGACTGAACCTCTGACTTAATAAATAAATGTACCATGTTGTTTTTAGTGAAATATATTGACAACTATTGGATGGATTGGCCATGAACTTTGGTACAAATCTTCATATTTGCCTTATAATTCATTTGAATCACTTTGCTGATCTCCTGACTTCATCTAAATGCCATCATCAGGTCAAAAACGTGTCTTGTCCAAAACTAACGAGGTTCCCGTCAGCCTCAGCTGTACTTTCTGTTTAGTGCATACCGACACGAAGAACTGGGATGGTAAAGATTACACCTGCTGAACATCAGCCTGTTAACATTGTGAGCATGTTAGCGTGCTGACGTAACCACTTAGCCCAAAGCAGTAGTAGACTGTTTTTTTTGGATGTGTCATAATGTGAGTTATGAGCGCGATTAGTAATTCCAATGTCGAGCCGTTTGACAGCCAGTAACACGCATGACTACCGCAGCAAATCAGGCTGTAGTCGCTATTGTCATCCTTGTAACTTTCAAACACCCTGCTGATCCGTCTGGCAACAGGTCCTCAAGCACACCTGACCCAGGCCCCGTTACATAAGAGCCCAGAGCCCAGACCCCATGGGGGCGACGGCGTTAAACCAGAGCGTCACATTAATCCCTGGATGTAGTCCAGCTGTCAGAGCCCCAAGACTTAACTCACTTCAGGGGAGCAATGACAAGGCACATGTTGCTGGAATTAAGTTCCCCCACAATAGTCTACAATAGCCCTTTGTCTTTGACAACAGATGTAGTTATTCTGTGATTAGTGGATGAAAACAACAACACCACCATGTATGGAGCAATGGGGAAACCACCAAGCATGTTCCCTAAGGATTGTTTTCTATTTATAGGAGTGTCTTGTTGAGAGTGCCCTTTTATACGCACATGTAATAACCATGTAGATGCGATTAGGCTAGATTTGTTATTAGACATTATATACAATGTGGTCCTCTGAATGAACCAATCAGTGAGTTTGATACTCTTCAGGTGATTCTTCTATGGCAACACTCCCACTCCCCCCCCCCCCCCCCCCCCCCCCCCCCATCATGAATACAATGAGCACAGCCTGAACATGAGCGATATACACAGGACACCGTTACATAGTGTTACCGGGTTGGTTACCTGGGCACAGTTTTTTTGGGAGGTTCACCATACTTTCCCACGCCATAGTTGCGAGGTGAAGCACAGCTTTAGGGATCCACCAGGTTGTTGCATAATTCAGTCGTGTTTTCTGAGCCTAAGCCATGGTCATAAATTGAGATTTTCCTCTGATCCCGAATAATTTACTAACCGATTACACATTAACTGATTTAGCAGAAACCTTAAATGGTTCATTTGTGCCATATTACAATACCTTTCAAAGAGCGTGAAGAGCACAGTGGAAAGTGTTGACTGACTTTGTGTCGCGTTGCTTCTCTCACTTACCTGGGTGTCGTCGCTCATGTTGCTTCTCTGCGGTGCCTCAGAGGTCTGCTGCAGTCTCTGTGCAGTCAGCAGGCAGTTAAGTGAGTGGAGCAACTGATCTCACAGCTGACTGGCCGAGTGTCGGAGTGGACCTGCGGACAGAGCAGTCAGTTACTCAACAGAGAGATCAAAACAGTCTTAAGCCTCACTACAAGAGGTTTGCAGTATGAGGGATTAGAGGCGCAAGCCTTCTGTGACGTCAGCCGCATCACATGCAGTCGTGAATTCCTAAATACAGCGACTCACAAGAATACTATATAATCTACTGAATATCTAGAATATCTCAAAACACATTCATTAAAAGCAGACAATTATTTAGGCTAAAAAAAGGTTAATATTCAATAAAGCTAACTGTAATAAAATATTAGAGGTTCTATGAATCCGTACCAAAATGAAAAGTAGGTGCATTAATATAAAAAGAATCATAACTTCATAATTTTGTCCTATTAGACTTTCGTGTGAAAATGTTATATTTACCATATAAATTCTTGAGTTACGGTCAGAAATGAGTCTGGAGGTCAGTGACCTCGTCCTTTCACCTCCAAAATCTGATCAGTTCATCGTTGAGTCCAGCTGGATGTTTGCGCCACGTTTGAAGAAGTTCACTCCAGGCGCTCCCGAGTTATCGCGTCCCTAAATATGGATCGGACAGACGGACGACCCGAAGACACAACCCCTGCAGCAGCTAGCTAACGGCAGCAATAGAAGACTGAGTCGAGCGGTGGTGGAAGGATACGTTTTATTCAGATCTTACAGACTTCCGTGTTTTACTTTTAATAAACTAATGAAACATTTCAGGAGGAGAACACGTGGTGCGTTTTTGTTTCAAGTATCAAACATAGTAATATGAATGCTGTGAATCTGTACAAGGACCTCTTTGAACTGAACAAAACTATATACAGCGCAAGAAAACGTCTCAATGAAAGCTAGCTGATAGAACATTTTCCTTAAATAAAGTTGGACTTCCTCTGCTCTGTATGGGGGTGCATTTACAAGATATAATGATGCAATATTAATCAATTCAATTCAGTCGATTTTCTTAATAACAGCCAATTTTAAGAAATTAGAACAATAATACCTTTCGTCATCTGAATATGGTTTCCTGAGACTGATGTTGCTGCCTGTATTAAAAAGGAACAGATATGGAAAAGAAAAATATCCCAAAAACCCCATTTGCTATTATACAATATTTACATTTTCACAGGTATTTAATAACCAAATAAGGGAATCTGAGGATTTCAACGAATGAATAACTGGGGAAATGCTTCCAACTCTTTGAATCAAGTGATTTACCAGTGTTTTGGTTATTAATGTGTACATTGTTTGTTCCTAAAAAAAAAAAAAAAAAAGGGCATTTCACTAAATGGAAACTGCTAAATATATACAAAGTGCTTGTGAAAGTATAGTCAAGTTATCGTCCCTTAATTACAACTGAACAACAACAACAAAAAACAAAACTTTTGGTCACAAATGAACCTACAGACAGACATAACTTAACATAAAATTTAAAAAAGGCAAGCCACCCGCAGCTTCACTCCACCTCTCCACAGCTTTCATCCCTCGTCCACTTCTGTAAAAATGTCACATAAGAAGTACTGAGACACACTGGTGGGCTCCTCCTCTACAGAGCCGCTCTCCACGGAGTCACTCCGCTGAGAAGCCGAAACCTACAACAAAGAAGAACAAAGAATCAGCTGTGATCGACTGTGTGTGGGTGAACGGGAATTCCACTCGTTCCCTCCTCACCTCAGCTGGACGCAGAGAAGCGTCAGGAGTTGTGACTCCTCGTCGGCTGAGCTCAGAGGTCCGCTCGACGTCCCCCTCCGTCTGCGGCGGCGGTGTGGTGAAGGACGCCGAGCGGGTGTCTTCCGTCGGCTGCGTCACGCTGCGTGCGGGAGCGACGTTGCACGATGTTGAGGCTGCAGGCGCCGGCGTAGATGGTTTTCCAGCTGCACGAGGAGTTCGGACCTTCGGGCCCCTGGAGGCTGCTTTGCCAGGTGGAGGATCGCTTGCAGGGGCCGTGTCGTCAGTCTCAGAAATGATTGTGGGGAAGCCTTTGGGGTTTCTGTCAGATATTGGAAAGTAAAAAGGAATTAACGTTTAACAGAGTTATATTAATTAGTTATGTCCATTTACTTCTTCCTCACTAACTCAAAGAGCTCTGACAAGTTAAATTTAATATGTAAGTTGAAACAAATTTGGAATTTAACTTGAAATGGCAAGTTGTAAAGTTATTGCAACATAAAACTGTGAGTTACAGTAATGCAGAAATGTAAGTTTGTTTGACTCGGTAAGAAACGTTTTCTTGAACGTAAAACAATTCTTCGCTTAAACAACAAGTGACAAAAAGTTCAATCAACTCTGACAACTTTAAAAAACAATGTTGAGACAACTAGAACATTGTAGTTGAATCAACTTAATGAACTGTAATTTCTTAGTTAAATCAAAGGCAATCTTCAAGTTGCATTTTCAAGGTAGCAGAGGAACTATTTATATCATACTATCATTTGAACATTAATAGGAATCTGACATACATAACAGAACTTTCAGGTAGCGATGTAATCTGAAAACGGGGGGAAGTCTTCACGTTTCAATGAAGGATGTTTCTCACCTATTCCGACCTCTAGTCACCCTCGTCCGAGTAGTTGGCGCTCCTGAGCTGCTCTCCTCGGGGTGGTCCCCACCCGTCAGAGTCTCCTCTTCAACATCTGCATGACCACCGCTTCCTTTCTGTGGCTCAGTGACGTCATCAAAGGCTTGTGGCTGCAGAGAAGGTCCGGGAAGCTCCGAGTGCTCGGCAGCGAGGGTCTCGCTGGCTTGTTTCCTCTTTGAAGTCTTGGGCTTAACCTGCACGTTGCCTGATTATCAGAGAAACGTGTACATGGTGAAAAACAAGGGCTCAATCTGCTGAGAGTGCATGTGATGAGTAAGTATTCATGTCCTGCATACCTCTTCTTCTGGTGCCCATCGGTCCATCGGGTTTAATAGGAGGAATTTCCGTCTCCTCATTATTCTCTAGAGTCTCTGGTAATTTAGATGGATGGACTGTAGCACTCTCTGTTCCACAAACACAACAGACACTTACTATTAGTATTATTATTAATCATTAGTTCACATAAATGACAGTGGAACACAAGCACTCTACCATGTGGCTCCACTGGAGTCTCCATGATCCAACCCTGTTGTGTCTGAGAGAAACAAAATGTAAATAGAAATGCAGACATTTAAATCACATTGCAGCTCCAACGTGGTTTCTTACAACTTCACTTACCACACATGCAGCTGGGTCAGGCCCAGTATCCTGCACACCGACGAGGCCCGCCTCACCACTCTCCTCCAGGGAGGACGCCGGCACAGAGAGAGGCCCTTCTCCTGCTGCAGCCGAACTCTCTCCAGGAACGCTGATGAGGAGCGAGGGAGGTTGTAGAATCAGACAAAAAAGAAATGGATGGTATGACCCCGTGATAAAAAGGCAGGCACTAACCTCTGTTGCTCTATTGATGCATCGGTTACAGGACGATAAGGGAGGAGTTCAGGCACACTGTCCACCGCCTCGCTTAATGGGCAGACCGGGATCTCAGTCAGAGAGAGGATGAAGAACGGTTCATCCGAAGGCTCCTGCTGCGACAGCACTGAGATTGAAAGCAAGAGAAGTTATACCTAAAAACCTTGGTGCATACATATACTTTAAATAACTCACAGGACAAAAGGCAGCAGAAATAGGACTTACTCTCTGGAACTACTGAGAGACTTGGATGATTTTGGGTCCCTCCTGTATTTGATGCCTCCTGGAATTGTGAAGGGAGAGAGAAATGAGAGACGCACATTTTAGGATGAATCCTTAAATTCGATCTTCTCGACTATTATCTCCCACCATTAGTCCGGCTGTTCTCAAAGTGTACGGCTGCATGACAGGTGGAGCGCTGCATGACCGGAGCGGGAAAATGATGGAGAACTAACTGACGGTAATTAACTAAAAAAAAAAAAAAAAAACAGGAAGAAAATAAGACGACGCCTATCTTACCGTTATTTGAGAGGAGACTAGCGTGTATTTTATGTCTGAAAATGTTATTCAAAATGAGGAACGACAGAGAATCACTGCCATACGATATAAACTCGGTGGTTAGGGGACACATGGTTAAAAAAACAACATATTAATATATGTTATAAACATGTTGTTACATATCTGGCCATGGCCAACTACTAACGAGCTTAACACAACATCATACATGTAATGCTCACGAGATACACGCCTGAAAATATTCAATAATATCTTACCTGAGTACAACTGTCAGGAACTTGTGTCAAATAATCCAGCGAGGACCCAGAATCCTTTGCAGAGGAGTTTTGGTTACCGCATTGCTCGATGGCTCCCTCTGCTGGGTCTGGAGGGTCAGGTTGGAGTTCAGACACACGTTTGTGGCGAACTGAAGCGTCCTCACCTTCTGAGCAAGCAGCAAAACATGTGGAAAAGAAGAACCATTAGCGATGGACCCGGACACTGCAGGGTCACAGGAGGCAGTGATTCTGAAGATCTGCTCAGCATCCTCTGAGGTAAGAGAACTTTCTTTTTTTTTTTTCAAACCTCTTTCTGCTTGTTCTGTATTCTGAACTTGTCGGGGTTGTGGAGGTCGGCTGCTGCGAACCAGTCTGGGTTTGGGTTTAATAAGCCGGCCTCTTCGAGTCTGTGGAGCTTTTCTTGACGGGGAGTCGGTTGCCTCTGACTGATTACCATCAGTGCTTTAAGTGGAAAACACACTCTGTTACAAACTAATAACTCATTAATAATTCATTCAAAACACCATGCTGTAAATGAGACATGACAACAGTATTTATATTGTCTCTTTGAGGTCAGAATCAGGACGATATGGTTAATGGTCTTACTTCTGGGCAGCTGTTTGATCCGATTCAGAACATTGTTGGGCTGCAGCTCGACTCTGTGCCTCACAGTCATTCTCTGGAAGTGGCTGCTGGCTGCTTTCTCTTGGCTCGGCTGTGGACTCAGCGGGGAGTGGTGGATCATCTGTTGGTTGGGTATTTGACCCTGTAGGCACAGCCTCCACCGCATCTAGTGACTTCTCTGACTCTCCAGGTCCTAACTTCGTTGAGCTGAAAGGTTCTGTGCGCAATGAACAACGTGTTGATGTCAAGTGCTTGCCGTCTGTCCCTGTGAGGTCCTGCTCTGTTTGTGCATCGCTGTGGTCCACAGGCTGTTGTTGTGAGGTTAAAGAGGCGTCCGTGCAGAACTGTTCTGGGGGTTGACCGATGTCACTCGACTGCAGTTTTGTGCGCGTCGTTCTAGGGGACGATCCTAAACTGGGTTTGATCTTGGTAAAGCGTGGCCTTCTTTGAGGAGCGTTTTGTTCTGAGCCCTTTGAGTTTGAGTCAAGTCCACGTCCAGCATCTGTCTTTTGCTCCTCGGTTGAAGACAGTCCCTCTGTGGTTTTATGAGGAGAGCATAATTCCATCATCGGTGGTTCCGGCTCTGAAGCAGTGCTGGTACTTTTAATTTGGCTTGGTTTTTCAGGAGAGGTGGTGCTGCAAGTTGGCTGTGCTTCTTCCATCGCCGTTGTGTCATCGGTGGATTCGGGCCTTGAAGTCTGGCTGGAGGGCGGGTCCGCATGCTGCACGGGTGCGACGGGCTCCTTTGTGGTGTGAGGTTTAGACCTCGCAGTTCTTGACGTCTGTGGTAAATTGGGTTTGACTTTTTGTAACCGAAGACTCATAAACTGGCAAGTAGATGCGGCTTCACTCTCTTCTCTCTGACTGACAGGTGACTCCTCTACAGGTGCGACACGTGGAGCAGGATGGTCGCTGCTCTCCTGGACTGGGGCTGAGTGTATGTTTGACCCTGGTCCAAGGGATTCTGTGACTGCTGAGTCGGATGTCAACTGTGGATCGTTGCAGCTACTCTCTCCCCCAAAACTAGCCATCAGTTTCTCATCTAAGGACTCCAATATGGGCATTGTATCTCTGGTGGCCTGTTCCCTCCTCGGTGTAAACTGGGCTTCAGTTAGATTCTGGTTTTCTGAGGCACTCTGATGTGAGGTTACTGCGTCTGATTCTACCTGACCAACAACTTCAGCATCTGTCTTTTTCTCCTCAGTTGTAGACAGTTCTTCTGTGGCTGTGAGAGCAGTCCCTAAATCCACCAGTGGGATCAAATCTGAAGCAGGATCAGGACAGCAACTTGGTTCTTCAGGAGAGGTGGTGCAAGCTGGCTCTGCTTCAACCTCTGCTATAGTTTTTTCATGGATTTGTGGGTTTGGAGTTGTGATGGAGTCTTTCTCTACAGTGTTTTTTGTGGTTTGAGGTTTAGAACGCACGGTTCTTGATGTCTGAGCTAAGTTGACTTTGGGTTTCACCTTCTGGAATCGACTCTTCCTGGTCAGTTGAGTAGATCCCACTTCACTCTCTTCTCTCTGACTGACAGGTGACTCCTCTACAGGTGGAACACGTGGAGCAGGATGGTCGCTGCTCTCCTGGACTGGGGCCGAGTGTATGCTTGACCCTGGTTCAGTCTGGGATTCGGTGACTGCTTGGTCTGATGTCAGCAGATCATTACAGCTTCTCTCAGCTGTGCCAACATTAGACATCAGTGCTTTATCTGCGAACTTAGATGTTGACCCCGTGGCCCTGGTGGCCTGTTCTGGACTGGGTTCAAACTGGGCTTCAGTTAGATTCTGGTTTTCTGAGGCACTCTGATGTGATGTTGCTGCGTTGGATTCTACCTGACCAACAACTCCAACGTCTGCCCTTCTCTCCTCAGTTGTAGACAGTTCTTCTGTGGCTGTGAGAGCAGTCCCCAAATCCAATGATGGTATTAAATCAGAAGCAGGATCAGGACAGCAACTTGGTTCTTCAGGGGACTTGGTGCAAGTTGGCTCTGCTTCCACCTCTGCTATAGATTTTTCATAGATTTGTGGGTTTGGAGCTGTGATGGAGTCTTTCTCTACGGTGTTTTTTGTGGTTTGAGGTTTAGAACGCACGGTTCTTGATGTCTGAGCTAAGTTGACTTTGGGTTTCACTTTCTGGAATCGACTCTTCCTGGTCAGTTGAGTAGATCCCACTTCACTCTCTTCTCTCTGACTGACAGGTGACTCCTCTACAGGTGTGACATGTGGAGCACTCTGACCTGACGTTGCTGCGTGGGATTGTCCTTCACCAACAGACCTCTCCTGACGGCCCGATGGCTCTTCTGCACTTCTGACTTCCATGTAAGAAATGTCATCTTTTAACACGTTTTCACCACAGTCTGCCATCTCAGGGGTTTCCTCTGCAGCCGATAGCGTCTCTGTGGTTTGAGTAAGCTCAGGAGCAACTGTGTGGCTCTCCTCAGCTCTCCTTACCGTTGAAGTCCCTGGTTGGGACTTTGACTGAGCAGTCCTTGAGGCTTGGCCTAGGTTAGGTTTCGGTTTCACCTTGGATATGCTTCCTTTCTTGGTCTGTGGAGAATTCTTCTTTGAGCTTTCTGGACTTTGCAATTGAGGGGTAGGGTCCATATCAGAACCAGTCCCCCGATCAGAGGATTCAATAACGGAAACGTCATCATTGTCTGTTGTGCTGTTTAGTAGCTCCACAATGGTAACAGCTTCTGATGTTTCTTTTGCTCCGTGATCAGAAGTTGCAGACATAAGAGGAGCGACGCCGTCTTCCTCAAGCACAGCAGCCTTTGATGCAGTCTCTTCTTCCAGGCGTGGGCTGGTTTCATTCACATCGGCTAAAGTTGTCCCTGCAATCAAACATGACGGCACATTTGAAATTCACTGTAATTGAATCAAAAAGGAATGCTTTAATTTTGGCCTCTGTGTCTCTAACCTGTTGTATGATCTTGAATGGCTGTTTGATTCTGTGCTGACTGAGGGAGAGGAGCCAGGTTGCCGATGGTCAACAGGGTTTGAGCGGCTTCATTGTAGCTCTCGGCCTCAGACACTAAAACAAAAAGACCACAAAAAAAAGAAAAAAAAAGTATGAGACTTTGAGACCATATAAATATAGATGCCACTGATCTCTTTAACATACCTTCTGTGGGGTCTGAGGTAAGGAAGTCTATCACATCCTGGAAGGGAAACAAATATATTGTAAGACATAAAAAACTTCCCCTATAAGCCAGACTAGTTGTAAAACGTGTGCTGTGTACGGAAAACCTGTGTTACAGAAGCCCCAGTTACACTTCTTTGTTGTTTTCCGTCTACGTCGTTTACATCTGGACACCAAAAAGGTTGCTTTGAGCTCATGCCTGCAAACGGCATGCAACATTGTCTCAACTAAACGAGCGTCACAATACAAGTGTGTGATCAGACCGCAAACCAAATGCATGCACTAAAACCTAAAAGAGGGAGATGTGTGAAGAAGGCACTTGATCAATGTTGGCCCTCTAGCAGAGACAACATGTGGATAGATCATCAGATGATATTAAAGTCAGTGTAACTGGGGTTCATGATTTAAGTTTCCCTTGTACTGTATTTTCGGCATTATACACTTACAACAAGCAGGTCCAACTGATGGTCACAGGGTTCAGCTGTGCCTGTCTCATTTTGTGCCCGCTCCCAAGAGGCATCAGGGCACAGTGCATCTTGGGAGATGCCCAACACATCAGGGATACTGGCCAAGATATCAAGCTACGTGTGGGATGGAGGGGGGAGGGGGGGGGGGGGGGGGGGGGGGGAAGAGTCAGAGTGGAGGGTTTGAATTATGGAATGAAAAACCATGCACAAAGAAAAACTAATGCGAAAAACACAAAAGATGCTTGTAAAAAAAAAAAATGAAGTAAATGAATGGATGGTGTGACATGAGAGGAAACAGTTTCACATACCTCCTCCATTGTCTCTTCCACTACTGAAATCACAGGCTGAGGGGAGCGCAGGCCGGCGGGCACAAAGACCGGGGCAGAGCTGTCCTTACTGGAGCTACATACAGCGAGCTCCTCCTCCTCCTCCTCCACATCTTCTTCGTCTCGCCGCTGCTCATCCTCCTCGTCGCTGTAGTCTGACTGAGAAGCCCTGAGGGTGACTAGTTTAGGCTTTTTGGACTCTTGGGACGATTGTGGCTTTGACGATCTTCCCCTCTTGGCTGTGCATTTGGGTTTAGATCTGGCAGCAGAAGCAGCGGAGCCCTCGGGTGAAGCAGGAGTTGCTTCAGATGCAGCCTCTTTGGCGGGGTAATTCAAGAGCTTGATGGGTTTAGGCACTCTCCCATACCTATAAAACACAAACGCACACGGATGGAGATGAACTGCTCCTATCCTAATACATCCACACTCATTTTTTTTTGGGGGGGAGAGAGAGAGGAATGTTTCTGCTGCAGTCATGAAAACCTGAAATATTGTACCTGGTAGGCCTCGGCGGTTGATCGGTGGCATCCTCTTCTTCAGAGTCATCATCGGCTGACTTCTTCTTATCAGCTTGACTTGAAGGTGAGGCATCTTTATTCACCTGAAAGGTTTGCGTAACTTTCAGTAAGTCAGAAGTAATAATGTTTAGAAATATCTGATGACTCTAAACTGAGAAAAGAAATAAATAATAACCTGGTCTTCAGCACCTCCGTCAATTACACTCTGGTCCCCTTTATCTGACGCGGTGTCGTTGGTCTTTGTGGAGGGTGGGGGGGGCTTTTTACCCCACTTCCGGCCCAAAGGCAGCAGTGGTTTTGGGCCTCTGCCTCGTGAGAGTTTAGCTGGCTTGATTTTGGCGTCCTTGGCTTCATTCACACTCTCGGTCTTTTCAGACCTGAATATTCAGACGAAAAAAAAAAGAGTTTTGGTGTCAAACGAAGATGCAAAAGATTCTCTCTTTAAAACAGAATTTGTAAAGTTGAATTACATGTCTGATGTTGGACAGTCTTCAGGAAGCACTGCCTCAGTGTCTCCAGGTATGTAGGCCTCGTCTGAGTATATAAAAGAAAACAAGTTTAAGTATTACTTTCCCTAAGACCATCATTACTTTTCTAGAAATTATTCAACAACCTACAGTAATAAATCCACCAGTTCTCCTCCAGAAATGTTTGATAACTTAACTGAATACCTTGTTCGTTGCTCTTTTCACCCGTTTTGTTTTTCTTGTCGTTTGGTTCCTCGGTCAAGGCGTCCTCTCTGCTCTTTCTTTTACGTTTCTTCTTCGGCTTCGCATCATCCGTTCCTCCCTCATTACAGAGGTCCTCGTTCTCTTTCTCTCCCTCCTCCTCCTCCTCTTCCGAGGCAGCAATTACCTTCTGCTCTTCCTCATCTTCCTCCTCCACAACACTCAGCTTCCTTGCAGCTTTTTTGCCTGCCGAAGGAATTAAAAACAAGAACTCAGTACCCCAGGATAACACGCCATCAGGCAATACCACACAACTCCCCGAGTAGCACGCATGGAAGGACACAGTTACCTTTTGCCTTTCTCGTGGTCTTCTTGGGCGGGTTCTTCCCAGCCAGTGACTTGAGCTTCTTCCTGGTTTTCTGAACTTCCAAAATCTTCTCTAGTAGCTTGGAAAAATATTCTATGTCCAGTTTGCGCCTCTCTCCTACAAAACAATATACGCAGAGATTGCACAAAGAACGTTTGTCCCTCACTCATCACTTAATATTGTATCAAACTAGCTGAACATATTGTCCTACTGAACACTTACGGAAAGCTTTGTCAACCCTCCAGGAATTCTCTCGCTCTTCTTTCTTAAATTTGTTCTGAAAGTTCAAAATGAAGACAGACAAGCATTTCATCGTTTACTTCGTGAAGCAATGTGTTGCTTCGTCATATCATATTCTATAAGTGCACGTCTATCTGTATTCATCGCTAACCTTTATCTCGGATCGAGCTCGGAGAGGAAACAGTTGACAAATCATGGAAAAGTCTGTCCCCACCATGCTAATTGCCAGGAAGAACATGTCCGTCTCTGATGGAACACAGCAAACAACCGTGACATTCAAAAAACAACACGAACAAGGCATCAGAGCAAAACGTGTGCCGTAAAGACGTCATAATTCATCATCTATATGTAGGGTCTATATGGGTTCAACCTTCACTGGACCAGGGTTTTGTATAGGTCCCTTTCCTGAAGCTCGAGTAAGTTGTAGTGGAGCCTCGCTCAAAGATGGGGTCCCGATCGTTGGCTGGATTTGGCCCTTTGGCTCGCAGGACTTCCACCGTCAAGCTGAGACACAGTTTGAGAGGATGTGACAATAAAGTAGCAACGTTTCTATTAAGAGCAAAAAGCACATCTCTGGAGGAAGCTACAGATGTTCTGTACACACTGTTGAGTCAGTAGAACGCTAAAGTGGTACATTTGATCTACAATAACCGAGCGACAGGAAGCAGATACACATGAAAGCATTCATTAGTATAACCTATAGAAGCCCACTGACCTCTCTTCGTCAATGATCAGTGAGCCATCCTCGGCTACTTTCACCTGAGGAACCATCATGCCGTCATCCTCCTCTTCCTCCTCCTCCCCCTCTTCCTCCCCCCCTTCCACCTCCCTCGGGCTTCCCAATTTCGGGAGGGCCACGGGTTCCTGCACCCTCTCTGGTGACTTGCAGGGTTTACATCTAAAAACATCAGGCAGAAGGAAGAGGGTTGGTACACACGCAGCATGATTGCCTCATTGTGCACACTTACGATGCCCAATGTGTGTATCGTTTGTATGATCATATGTACAGCAATACAACTATAATGGAATGAGATTTTAGGGATAAACGTACGCTTCTTTTACAGGAGAAGGGGGGATCACAGTCTCGTTCTCTTGAGCCGATTCTTCTACACTCGATCTGACAACAAAAAGGCAAATTATAGTCACATAGGACAAACTTAACTTTCGATAAGAACCAGAATAATCAATAAAAAACATCATCTGTGGCGATAAGGATTAAGTGTGCCACAAGCTTGACTAAGAAGAGACACTTACGTCATGGGGTTGGACTGTGGTAGGTAACGGATAAGGTCCCTCATGGTCATTTTGGCAGGATCTAAGGTAAATTCTTTTGCACGAGTTTTTGATTTCTTGAGTTTCTGCAAAATCAAATAACACTCTTTTAATGTAATGACTCAAGAAGATATATCTAAATCAATGTGTTACTAAACTTAAAGAGGGAAGAGAATGAGGAGCAGTACACTTATGAATAATCTGAGCTCACCTTTTCTTTATGCATCTCCTGTCTGAGCAAATCTCTGAGTTTTTGGGCTTTTGCAATCCTCTGCAGGTCTGACGGGTCATTCAGGAGTCTACTCAAGGAGAGCGCTGGCGCTGAGATAGAAAGCCCACTCTTAGATGACACCAGGGTCTTGGCTTTCTCTGATAACGCGATGGCTTCTTTGTCTGGCAGAGATACGGGGACTTTATCCGGTAGTCTGGAAGGAACTCCTTTGACTTGACTGTCTGACGTGCTTTCTAATCCCTTGCCACTGTCCGCTGGCAGCTTTGTCGCAGAGTCAGCGGGAGGTTCTGAACCGTCAGAAGGGATGAGGGTCGACGTAGGTTGCATTTTGGGCTGCTTGCTCTCTTCGGAAGGCCTCCGTCTCCTTGGGGACTGGAGTCTCTGAGGGGCGACTGTAGTCCCAGTTTGGCTGGACGCAGTTGACTTGTCGAGGTCTGAGACGGGGACTTCAATCGGAGTTTCAGAGACAGCCTTGACGGGGGATTTCGGCTTTCGAGCAACCGCGGCGGGGCGGCCTGGGGCCACTTTGGGCTTGATGGAAAACCGCTTCCTTCTTTGGACTGCTGCTGAGGAGCTGGTACCTTCCCCATTTTGGTCATTGCCATCCCTAAACAGCAGTGAGAATAGTTATACGTTTGTCATACGTAACACAAGTGGTAATCGTGCTATTTAATGCTCGACACTCACCCTGCGGCTGTAGCTTTCTCTGATGGGGTCACAACAGACCGGTTGTCTGTCACTGCAGCAGCGCTGCTCTCACCAACGTCTTTGGGGGTCTCAGTGGCCTCCTGATTGGCCGAAGGGGCTTCCTGAGGTGTTTTAGCGGCCTTAACGACATTGGGCCGAGCGCTAAACCGTGACCGACGAAACATCTCGCCCTGAAAACACACAGGAAGGTGCATCGGTATGAGAACCAGCTCAAAGTGAAACAGTACTTATAGGGGTTTACATACAACGACTGACACAAGTTAACAGATTTGACTGCATCAATGATGTAATAATTCTTATATCTGCAGAATATTAAATACAGGATAGAAAGCAAAAAAAAAAAAAACTACAGACACAAACCTCCCAGAATGCAGTTTGACAGTAATTACAATTGCATGGGCTGAGTTTCATAACAGAGTTTCAATGTGCAAAACACAAATCCATACCTTTAAAAACAAAACACTCAATCATACGCTCGGTCCTTAGAATCCAAACACATCTATAATCACATCAGCACAATAGGACACTTTTGTTGGGCGGTATTACAGCATCATTGCATCACCACTGGGGCACAGCAAGCTGTGTAGTCAATGCAGAGCAGCAGAAGTACAACGGTGTCAATATAATCAACATTGTGTTTGTGTGAATGTAGGATTTACTGTAGTGTAAAACCATCGCTTATTGCTGTGGCACCAGCGAGAACACCTTCTTTTTGTGCAGACCTACGCTAACGTTATTCTTTCAGCTGACACTAGTCACGTTGACACTTGTCCAAGTCTTAAATCTGTCCGTAGAGAAACAAGAATACCAGCAGAGGTTAAATTAGCTAATACGGTGTATTCACACCAATGCAAAACAGAAACAAAAATGCGTCGTTAGTGGTGAAAACAAGTCAGAAAAGTGCACAAAGCTGAGCTCAAACTCGCATGACAACACTTAGTCTCCGTGTCTTCCTGACTCGGACCGTCCTGTTGCTTCATGTTGTGAGCCGGAGACAAATGCATTTATCATTTCAACGCGTCTACGCGTGTTGTGTATCTGTCAACAACGTACCTGTTCAACAATATGTCGTTTACTGGGAGAAATAAGCTTTCGTTTATCGACGATGGGTAGCAAGTAGCGGACCCCATGAACACACTAGTCCGCCATTTGTTTTCATGACGCGAAAAACAGGGGCTTGTGGGAAATGTAGTCAGACTGCTGCAATGAGGTGGATGAGGCAAGACCTAATGTGTGAGCATTGTATTGTATTGTACAGTCTGCAGTAGGCTTTCAAAAGAGTGTCTGTAATACTCAGTGATGTAAAACATGTTAAGATGTTTTTTTAAGTGTGCCTGAAAGAAATATTAGCAATAAAATGTACTTATTATGTACTTAGTGTATATGTAATTTGTGTACCTGTGTGTGTGTGTGTGTGTGTGTGTGTGTGTGTGTGTGTGTGTGTGTCTATATATATATATATATATATATATATATATATATATATATATATATATACATATATATATATATATATGTATATATATATATATATATATATATATATGTATATATATATATATATATGTATATATATATATATATATATATATGTATATATATATATATATATATATATGTATATATATATATATATACTGTGTATATTAATATATATATAGCCAATTAAAGATGTTTTTGTGTAAACGATCCTTCAGTCCTTTAAAATGTCGAGCAGGAGTATTAAAGATTAGAGTACTAAAGCACTGCAAACTAAAGATACTTTTATTGGACTTGATTTGTCTCATTTAATGCTGATTTATACTCGTGTCACTGTTTTTGAGCTCCACAGCTTTTATTTGACGATTTAGTTACTTTGTAGATTCAAATTGTAAATAAAAAAGCAATGATGAGCTTATAAATATGATGCATTGCGACAAGTTAAACAACCCAACTGTAAGTAGGTAGAATTATCTCCACCTCAACAAGCTATAAAAGTGACTAATGGTTGCACATTCATAAATCTAATATTTAGCGCAATACAATAATTACAACAGCGATAATAATAACACACTGAAGGGGCTATTTTGCTCTTGTTTAATTATTACTTTTGATACTAGAAGTAGATTTTGCTGATGGTACTTTTACTTGTAATAGAGCATATTTTTCACTGTTGTATCTTTTTTAGGTTTCTACACATGGCTATCAAACATATGTTGTATACATTGTTTAATGATTTGGAACTTTAGTAAACAGACATAGCTTATAGAAACATCTACATCCGTTTGACTGTCGAACCTCCAGTGTCTGAAGAAGCAAAAATGGACTTGACAAAACCTTGCGGCGTTATGATTGAATTGTTTTATTTATTAAACACAGACAGCATCATCAGTGAACTTCTTTGGACACACCTTCTCTCTCTCACACACCACATTTCCTTCTTCAGCAGATCAGGACATGACATTTACTTCTTAGATCAGTGGTCTTTAGAAATAAGGAAACTACTGATTGGATAGAAAAAAAACAAACAAACATCAGAGGTTGAGGTGTAAAAAAAAAAAAAAGAAAAAGGGTGGGTCAGGGACAAGAGTTAGAAAAGTTCATTTTTTGGATTGTCTCGCACACGTCGTAGCAGCTGGTCCCAAAGATGTTACTCGATGTGAAGATCTCCATTTGCTCCATCTTAACTGTGAGGGCAGAGAGATGAGAAAAAAAAAAGTGAAAATAGTGTTCATTCTGTATAGATGATGTAAATTAAGGAATAATAAAACATGAACATATACTTACTTATGCACAAAGTTACGATCAAGCAAAGGGATTTCCGAAAGGATCCCCAAAAGCAGCTGTTGAACCAGAAGACTGACCAACTGCAGCAGTCTGCTGTAAAGTTGAGGGAAAAAAAAAAAAAGGCCACATATCACAAACGATTTCTGACTTCTGATGCTGGATATGCTTTGATTACGCGTCTGTATAAATCTCTTTACCATGGCTGCAGGCGGTGCTCCAAACAGACTGGAATCTGGGGCCCCAAACGCTTGATCAAACATGTCATGATTGGGTCCCTGGGCCGGCGCCGAGTTGTTTGCGATGGGAGCGGAAGCGAAGGCGGCATCGAGGAGGCCGGGGTTAAAGCTCGGAGCTGCAGCGAGAGCAGGCGCTGGTTTAGGAACATCTAAAAAACGGGCACATTACAACGGGAGGACACAATCAGAGACAAGTCTCGCAGTCACGTACACGTCAAGTTGCAAAATGTTGGTTGGTTTACCGTTAACAATTGGTGACATTTGATTGATGTCAAAGTCGTCATGATCTGCTGTATCCTGAGCCAGGCCCACTTTGCTGTTAAAGTACTGATCGAACGCCCCGGCTTCGCTGCTTCCGGGGGCCGGGGCAGAGTTGGACACTAGCTCCCCTTTCCTCGCTGGGATGGCAGGGGGTTTGGCAATCTGGAAGTCCTTGAACATGTCCTTTCCAGCCTTCTTCTCTCTATCTCCAAGGGGGTCCAAAGCTGTGAAGGCGGTGTTCTCCACCTTCGGAGGTGCCTCCTTAACAGGCGGCCGAGGAGGGGGGCGTGACGGACCTTGCTGGTCACCCATTGCAGGGAACATGCCGGGCTGGAAAGGATTGGTCGGGATGGGCTGACCCCAACCGGGAGCACCGTGTGGCCCAGCTGGTGGAGGCTGGCCCCAGTTGAGGTGGGGCGGAGACAAAGGCGCGGCACTGAACTGAGGTGGCACCTGCGCGCCCCAGGCTGTGGGTGGTATGGGTAAGCCACCGAAGGCAGATGGATGTGGGTAGGCAGATGGGTGTGGGTAGACGGGCCTTGGCCCTGGAGCAGTCACTCCTGGCATAGGGAACATTGAAGGTGGAGCCATGGAGGCTCCCCACATGCCTGCAGCGGGGATACTTGTGGTAGCTGGAGGACCTAACTGAAGATTCCCTGAATATAAAGAAAAAAAGGAATCGGAAAATTTAAAAAAAGGGAATGGAACATAAAGACAAAACGACATTGTGACATCCGCATAAGACACAAAGTTCCCCTCCGGTGTATTACCCAGAGCAGCTATGGAGGAGGGAGTGGAGTTCGCAGGTGTACTGTTGAAAAAGTCCCCCGAGGAAGACGACCCTTCAGAGGGAGCCGGAGCAGAAAATAGCTCTGCTCCAAACAGGTCACTTGCTGTGGACTATTCACACAGAATAGAACATAAATATCATATCCACAATATATATATACATATAAGTATTGTTGCACCTCATCCAATTTTAGACATGATGACTCATAAATACTACAGTACGACATTAACATTGACTGATATGCATGCTTTGCCACTTACCAGTGCTTTTATCACTGAAGCGTGAACGTTAGAAAATAGATTTAGAGCAGAGGAGGTAAACAGGTACAGTCCATTGTTCAGCAGCAGCAGTCAAAAGCGTCATTTATTCAAGCCAGTTAGAAGAGAAGCAAGTGACCACCAGTGCATGCATGAAGACAGAATGGATCAAACCCTTAAATGCAACTCTAAATTACAGGCCTTGTATCTCATCTTAACCGTCTTGTGGCATATCTCGTCAGACACCAATGCATCACACCCAAACGCAGAGAAAGGGAGATGTTAGCAACCCAAGTATGCTCTGGGAAATGTGCATTAAACCCAACGTTTAGGCATCACCACACATGCAACTCTACAATGCTTCATCTAGCTATGGAATTTCACCTTTGCGCTCCTTCGACCTCGTCCAGCCTTAGAGCTCTGCGGAGGCGGGCTTATGACAACTGAATCCTTGCTATGAGTCACCGGGGGTTGCGGGTGATGCGTTACGCCATTAGAGACGGGGGACGTGGTCAAAGGCGAGTCAAAAAACGGGTTTTTGGCTGTCCCAGATTCATTCCCGTCCATCATGGTAATCGTGTTGCCCTGAGTTATTGTGCCCCCTAGTGGCCACTGTCCGTTACTGAGCGCGAGGATCATGGTCTTACTGGATAAGCCATTTATCTGCTCACTGAGGTGTTCGGAGTCTCCGTTCAAACCACCGTTAATAATTGTCTTACAAGCGTTGCCAGCAGTGCTGTTTAGGCGATTAGTGGCGGCGATTGAGATCTGTGAATTATCGGGTTCCGACCAAGCGGGCGAGTTAGAAAGGGGGTCATCTCTGAAAGGGTCACTGTCTGGGGTTGGAAAGTAGCCAAATGTCGAGGAAAAGGGATTCTCTGTCTGCGGAGATGCCCTAAGGTCAGGGGCACAGGAAGTTACAAAGGAGTTTCCCTTTATGCAATTCTGATTGCTGTCAACTTCAGCGGAAAAGTCCAGCAAGAGAATATCATTAGAGTCCTGGTTAACATGAGGGGGACAGTGGGAGAGAAAAAAAAAATAGATTTATGAGTCAGTTCTGCAGAAGGAGAAAAACACACGTGTTAACAAAATGAAAAATGAATCACATGGTGTGAAAAGACATTTTAAAGCTGCTACCTGTAGAATATTTACCTCAAAATATCACTGGCGTATTAAATTCCATGGTGAAGCAAAGTCTAGAGTCCATATTTCAACTTGACAAATGAAGTCGGTACTACATTCTGACTTGCCTTGAACAACAGCGAATGATTTAAATATGCTGAAGTCAGCAATAGCTCGTTGACCTGAAACCCAGCTAGAGAACCGGGCCGAGCGACAGCGATGTAACGCACACTACCGGTATGAGACTGCAGATGTCAGCAAAGCCAGTGAAAAGGTCTCCGTCATAGATTCTACTTGTGGCAGCTTTAAAAGGGTTTGAACAAACAACAATGAGATTGGTACACAAGAGGCATGAACTCAATTCTTAAAAGATCTAAAACTTATATTTATCAAAAGCTGACACACTCCCTACCAATAAAATTGTGACCTTTTTAAAAATTGAGTTCATACACATGGAATGATCTGGAGGGTGCTGATGTTATTCAGTGAAGCCATTGTTTTATGAATCGGATCTTAGAAACTTTTTTTTTTTTTTTTTTTTTTTACAAGAAGCACTATGTAGCAAACTATTATTATTACTTTCAGATTTTCCATTAAATTGCTATTAAAAAAATATGGATAAAAGTCCTCTGCAGCTTACTACGATTAGCAAGCAGCCTAAAACGTAAACACTCGTAAGTATAATCATGTAACTACCCGGCTGCACCTCATTGACTAAGCATAACTCCACCATGTTGCCCAGATAAAGGGAACATTTTATGGCAGCACACTTACATTTGGAGACTGGATGTCTGGAGGGGTCGACATGGCTCCAAAAAGGTCATGCTGCTCCACTGGCTGGATGTCAAAAAGAAACAGAAACATACTGTATTTATCCAGCCACTATAAATCAGAGGTGTGTCATTTAATGTGGAGAAAGACTTACTTGAGCAGCTTTTACTTCACCAGCCATACCTAGCAGGGCATCGCTCCCATTCTGAAAACAAGCACAAGGCTTAGGAACAAGAACTAGAGAAACTGTTTGAAGAAAACACCAGTGCTTCCAAGTGCTTACCTCAACTACAGTGCTGCCATTTTCCCCCTGGAAACAGAGGTAGACTGTTAATGACGACACTTATTTTCTTAATTCGCTGAGGCTGTCATTTCACATCATTTCAATGGAATGTCTACAGGATGTGATTCATAAACAGAACACAGAGAGGCAGTGTTGAAATCCAGGAGGCGCACAACAGCGTACACCTCACGTCCCAGATGACCACACAGAAATGCTTTTCTTTCAGGAAACTAAATGTGCGCGCGCGCACACACACACACACACACACACACACACACACACACACACACACACACACACACACACACACACACACACACACACACACACACACACACACACACACACACACACACACACACACACACACACACACACTTCCAGTTTAAAGTCAACTGCTTCTGAACTAGTTACCTTCTGTGAGGCCTCTGCCTCCTTCTTCCTCAGGTTGAAGATGACCTGGAAGAGATCTTTCAGATCAATGACCAGGGGCTCCGCCTGTAAGGGGACAGAGAGACATTGACATTGTTGCCCATTTGTCTCCGTGGTACATGCGGTCTTTGCGTGAGCCCGTTTATTTGCGAGTGTTACCTGTTGTGCCGTCTTGATGGCGAAGAACTGATGCTGCCCTTCTGCTCCGCACACGTATCCAAACGCCCTGTTATCCGTCACATCTCTGGCGATGAAGGAGATCTTACTCACCATATGCTCATGTTCAATCACCTGAGTTATAAAAAGGACAAAGGCTCTGTTAGCAGGCCAAACACAATCAATCAAACTCCTCAGTGTGATGTGACAGCAATGGAAGCAAATGGCAGAACTCACTCCCGATTTCTCATCAACGATCTTGATGCCCGACATGGAAATGTTGACCCAGATCCTCTGTTTGTGTTTGCCTTGGGACCGAGCAGCTACTGCCATGCCCTGGTGTCAAATAAATGATACATACGGGTCAATCTTTTGGAAGTAAAGAAAACACGACCTGTGATTTAAAACTAATAGAGTGCTGCAGGAATGAGTCCCAAAACCTGTAAATTAGTTGTTTTTTTGTTTAGGTTTGAATGAGGTGTAGTTCTTTTATAGCCTAACGTTTGCCACAGAGCTTAATTTCTGCCATAATCCAAAATTCAATGTAAAAATGTCTTTGGTCAAGGGAACCAGCGCGATGCTAACTTCCGGGTTGGCCTACAAAAACAATCCCTGTAGCACTCTAGCTCCGCAACAGTTTGTGCACAGTGGCGCCCTCTGCAGTCAGATGCAGATGATGTAAAAGTGTATCGACACAGATGACTTATTAATTGAGAAACATCAGAGCTACCAGATGTTACCTTTAAAAATGCCATCCCCTTAATATTTTCAGTGAATTATAAATACAGCAGGGCACAGTCCTATGTTGCACCTTAAGTTTCATCATGGAGTCCTGGGACATCTTGTCTCCTCTGGCCTCTTGGACATCATCGATGCCAATCAGCTTGGCCTTGTACCTCACGCCATCCCCTTGAAACCTGCCCAGCAGGTACTCATCAGTCTTCTCTGGGACTGTGAGAAAAGAAAAAAAAATCAAGTGAATAATTATAATTTCTACAAGATGAGACAATGTCTGTCTTGATCCCAGCACGATCGTCACCTTTCTTCTTCTCTTTCTTGAATGGGACCTTGGATGTGGCTGTCGCAGGGGAGGTGGGAGGGGTGCTGGCCGAGGCTGTAGCCGGGGGCGCGACGCTGGGATCGGCGGGGACGGGAGCGCTGTTCTCCACCTCTGCAGACATGGTGCGGAGCGAGCCTCACTGGACAAGCGGACAGTTCGGGGGGGAAGGGGGGAGGTGAGGTGAGGTGAGGGGTAAAGCAGGCAGCAGCGGCACCGTGTTCAGGGGCAGCGAGGTCAACCGAACAGATGACTCAACACCCACACATACTTTTCTTGTTATTTGTCTGGAGCAGAAAAAGTGAAGTGCGTGTGAGAAGAGAGACCTAAAAAAAAAAAAGAAGAAAAAAAAAAAGGAGAAGGTGATAAAAAGTGAATACGCACTCTTTCTTTGTGAAATGGCAAACTAAATATTAGACTGTAAAGGGATACAATTAACACACTTTGTCACCGCTAAAGAGGTTTTGCACACCATAAACAATCAAATATGTTAACAATACACAGTAAACATTTACAACCGCAGGAACACCCTCGAGATGGAGAGGCATAGGAAGACATATGACCCGTAAAACACTAAGGACGAGAACCCACAAAACATACACTGTACACATGCTGGGTCAGTTGTTCAGCCCCGTTAAGGAGTGAATTATCCACAAGATAAAGACGGTCACCTCTTAACAAATAAATTGTGCTCCCGCCTTCAAAAGTTGATATTTATCTCGGGAGGGTTTATTGTGGAGAGAATAACCAGCCACCGCTATAACTGCTCACATGGACAGACCCTTCAAAATGCCATCAAAAAGCAGCGTGCTGAGCTAAATGTGGCTTGGTCCTATTTGCATGTGGTAACTAACATCATCATCCTTTTGTCTGCCAACACACTGGACAGTCACGAACACCAACAGGAAACCCAAGGCAATGTCACATGAGGCAGAAACAACATCTCGGTGGATTACAAGCGGACGACTCAGCAGCTACCTGCATCTCCTCAACCATGTTAAGTGACACACACACACACACACACACACACACACACACACACACACACACACACACACACACACAATTGATCACTTAATGAATCAAACAAACACGACAAAGTGGTAACAATCACAGCCAGACATTCTGCACAACCAATGCAAACATGGCTGTGTGTGTGTGTGTGTGTGTGTGTGTGTGTGTGTGTGTGTGTGTGTGTGTGTGTGTGTGTGTGTGTGTGTGTGTGGGACGTACGTACCTTTAGGACCAGCACCAGAGGCTACACTGGCCGCACACCGAGGCTGCGAGCATACCGTAGGACAGACCAAAGGTTGGAAGTGGGCAAAGGTTGAGCAATTACCCGCGGTTAATGTTACGCTAGCAGAGCACAAGATCTCGTGATGCCCAGCTAAGCAACTACCAACGGAAACAGGAGCCTTTGGAGTGATCGTTCACCCACAGCGATGTCAGGCAGTCTTAAAATGTGTAATCGGGGTCAAAGGATCCTCAAAAAGAGGAACGATCCAAATCCAGAGTGTTTTCATCAAAAGACAGTAGGGATGCACAAAAACACTGTCCCATCTAAAAAGGTGTTTATCAATCTGTCTGATTCATAAATCAGTTGGCACTAAATGACCTGAGCGTTGCCATCTCTTATCTCATCCTGAATGGCTCTCATTTCCTTTAGATAGATAGATAGATGGATGAATAAAAGTATGTATCCATAATAAAAGCTTCATGTCATCCATCAGTACCAGGTTTGAAGTCAAGGAAACAAGCAGGTCACGTGACGCCTCATGCATTTGGATCGTCCAGGTGACATTCAAATTCCTGCTACCGCACGCACGCACGCACACACACACACACACACACACACACACACACACACACACACACACACACACACACACACACACACACACACACACACACACACACACAGTTTTAGTTGCCGTACGAGGAAGTGTAGAAAAACAAGACACATCTACGCCTAAAGACTTGTTGATGCCACGGGTTGACGCTCCATTTACAAGAGTGTGACACATGATTGCACATGTCCAGTAAACAGTGGCGTCAGAGTCCCGCTAGCTGGAGGAAAGGCTAATAAAAAATGTTTTTAAAAAAAAAGATGAAATGTCAGCAGTTCACTGCAGATATGAGTTAATGGATTACATTTTAACAACTTACTTAAATACTACCAGATGAGCGACGAGGAGAAGAGCTTTGTTTTACAGCGTCCACCAGTGTCGCGACACAAACAACACACAGCCACAGAACACAAGGGTATTTTCATATTCGTCAGCAGAATAACTGCAGCGCAAGGGCAGAAATGTCACAATCCTGGGCCGTCAGGAAACGTAAACTACTGCACATCTGGAGGAAATCAGGGAATGACTCAGTCTGCAAGTGAATGAGATGGTGAAATACCACAGGCCCACTGAGAACACAAAGGCCATGCAAACACTTCCCTACTAAATGAAAGTTGTTTTGCACTGAAACTAGGATGTGGATACACAGGTATGAGAGGAGATGCAACATAAAAAAAACACAATCAAAACTCAAATTAAATATTGTCTCAAGATTAAAAAGATGATTAACAGGAGTGCAGCAAGAAGAGCGTGTTCTGGAAAGAACACTAAAGGACAAACGTGATAAATATTGTTTGTTCTCCAAACAAATGAGACAGGAAAGGAAATGAGTACTTGAAAACATGGAATGAAGTTTTTTACCTCCCGCAGAGAAAACCCAACTCGTCTGAAGAGCAAATCTCACCAACGCACAGCTCGTTATTATCGCTGCTTTCCAAAAGGCGAACTCAAATACCGAGCTGGCTTTAACACGACTACCTGTAATCCTTCGGTGGAACCGTAATTAACGCACGGATGGAAAACGTTACCAACGCGTGGAGCATACCTGTTTGAAAGCGCGCAGTAAGATGTTGATCTCCTGCTGTCGAAAAAACGGTGACTTTTGTTTTCCCCGGGATGCCTCCGCGGCTCCAGCACAACCAAAAAAAAAAAAAAAAAAAAAAAAAAAGAAATGACAAAAAGCCAAACACAGCTCTCGGAAAAATGAGCAGGAGTCAGATGTTTTCCGCTAAATGCCGTGGACAGAAAGGAGAGACTGCTGCACTGCAAACTCCCTGTTTAACCCTTCACGCGCTGACTGACAGGCATAACTCGCTGCAGATTTTTTTTTTAACTAGAAAGAGGGGGCGGTCTCTTCACGTGGAGGAGAATATCACCATCGCTCATATAACTCTGCACAGTGAAGTGGGTCATGTTAAAAAAAAAAAAAAATGCTTCCATAGTGATGTAAAAAAAAAAAGAGGTTTTCATCATCAAGACAGGGTGGCTTTTGTCACAAATTTAAAGCAGCAATAATAGAATAAAAACAGATCAACTGACTTAATGTGTGATGTGAAAGAGGTTGCTTTATGAACCCACATGATTATCTACCGATGTCTCAGCGTCTGGACCTTTTGTGGCTTCTTTCAGCTCATTGTTTTGGTTTTAGGGCCTGCAACTGTGGTGCTCCTGTTTTGGTTCATTCTCGGCGCTCTCGTGGCGTCATTTTCAGGAGCAGCAGTCAGCAGTTTTCAACAAAATAGCCCGGAAAACATCAACACAAAACATAGCAACCCTGAAGTTGGTTGGAGACCAAAACAGATGTATTAGTTAGAAGTTAAGAGTGAATATTGGTGGCCATGAGTGCTAGTGCTGCTACATCAACTTAAAGGCGCAGTGTGTAGGATTTGGCGGCTGAGGCGGCGAGGTTGCAGATTGCAACCAACTTAAAATTGCTCCTGTGTGCGAAGCGTGTATAGGACAACTGCTGTGGCCGATGCCAAAACAAGAATGGCCATCTAGAGCCGGTGTTTGGTTTGTCCATTCTGGGCTACTGTAGAAACATATAGGACGGCTCTGTATAGAGTACCGGTCCGTATGTAGACGTAAAAGTCTCATTCTAAAGTAACGAAAATACGACGATCAGGTGATTGTACACCAAAGACAACTTTCTTGTTACTGTTCTGTTCTATTTTTTGCCATTAGATCCCCCTAAATGCACACTGTACCTTTAAAAGGTGATATGTTAAAGTCTTCTTGCTGCTAGCCAAAAAAATAAGTTATTGGAGCTTTAAGTCGCTGCTCCCCAGCCTTAAGGTAATGTCTAAAAACAGGCACAGCTACAACCTTCTATTGTTTTTCAAAACAGCATATATGTCACTCTTGGTTCAGATGAAAAATGGAAGATATGATTCTCATTTGACAGAACATGACAAAGGCTGAGATGAAGCAAGGGTTCCTTGTTGCTCAACGTTTGTGTCAGAAGTTGCCACTAACATTGCCGTGAAACCGTGAACATATCCCACCTTCCTCTGTGGACAAGGTGGATCGTATCATTAAGAGTAGAAGGAGTGAGGGGAAAGAAGAATCAAGAGAGCAAAGCTCCACCGTTGCTTACGCTGCACATTTCTTTTGGAAGACCAGCAGGCACGACATTTCCTTTGCCATGAACTAGCGTTGTTGCAATTACAGTCAACCGATGGCTGAAAATGGGTCATCAACTTCCTCAGTATAAATGTCTATTTTGCTTTTTCGATACCATACAGTGATTCAGCCGTGTAATGACAGTTTTTATATTTACTCTTCTAAGCACTGTGTGCCAGGTGTGACATTCCCAGAAGGAAAATCCTCAAGTCTCACAGGAAGTGTTTTGTTCCATGTTGGCGGAAGCATTAATAGATGTTTGTTTGAGGATAATTAAGTGAAGAACCAGGTCGTTAGTATAAGCAGGGATAGCCACCATTAAAAAGACAGAGACGTTCTGTAACAGAAAGACGTAGAAACAAATTATTGGGAGAGGAAATCAAACATCACATATATATATATATATATACAACATATACTTCAGCACTGAAATGACGTCAATGTGGTTGTTTTGCCGATGTGAACTGGCAGGTTTCACTTCTGTAAAACAATGATTTTTTTTTCTAGAGAGCCATCAACAAACATGAATTTAAACTTATATCAGACAATCTACAAATGACTGACGGTGACTTAAACATTCCCACAGCTGATGCTATGCGGTCTGTTTCTCTGCAGTGCAATGGACGCTCAGCTGATGGCCTAACAGCACAGCTGGTTTGTGATGATGTTACTGTTGGCACTTGGCAGCAGTGTTGTAGTACTCGAGACCACATTTCGAAGGTCTCGTCTAGGAATCCATCTCGTCTCGGTCTCAGCGGACTGTAATTCAAGCATTGTCTGATTTACTTGCTAACATCGTGACTGTGATTGCTCACAGAAAACAAGAAAATCCCCACGCATGAATCATACCTCTGCAAGGTCTTACACATACACACATGTGACAGTAAAAGAGGGGACTGAAGAGGAATGTTTTTATGGGAATGTGGATCTCTCAGATCAAAGTGAGGAGTGACAAAAGTTTGCTTGTGCCACATTTCATTGTCATGCAGTGGGACTCGCACCGGTCTTGGTCCTGGTCTTGTCACCGTCTCGATATACGCTGGTCTTGCTCAAGACTTGGTCTTGGTTTCGGTGGTCTTGACTACAACACTGCTTGGCAGTATGCTACAGCGTTCATCGATTAAACATCAATGCTGATAACTACTAATCCACTGCCCATGTTGGAGACACATGAGAGCTCTCATGAGCATAACTATTAGCACGACCAAAGCTATTAGCACGGTCAACCAACCACCACATGAGCACAGCCTAGATGTAACATCTGCACCTGTAACTTCAGCCCAGATGTGTAGCATTTATACTGTATGCTCATGTCGTTCTGACGCCTCAAAAACGGCAAACAAAAAGACATTATTTTTCGCTTGGTGTTGAAGAGACGTACGGTGATCTGTACGTTGCATTGCGAGCGGAGAAACGACAGAGAAAGGGACAGAGAAAGGGACAGAGAAAGGGACAGAGAAAGGGACAGAGGAAGGACGTGCTTCCTGCATGTGTATCCTGTGTTCTGCTGACAGAGGCTGCTTTTTAGGAGACGAGCTCCTCAGAAGCCAGATAACCGACTCTAGCTGAGAGTCTGTTTTCCCCTTCAGCCACCAACCACCGGAATGATCTTTTTCATAACCCTCTTATTAAACATTTAATATCATCAGACTCTTGTTTACATTTGCAGAACGCGTGCAGCTGTAGTAATGTCGCTGCATTCCATCTGGCATTTTCAACTCATATTGTGCTGTATGCCTTTTTTGTAGCAAATGTAACCTTTTCTCGTCAATGACGTGTCTCTCTGGTCCTGCATCACTGCCTGATGACGTTAGGAGGTTAGAATTACGGTTCCCTTTTCTTCTAAATGTGATTCATTGTTTAGATCGGTGGCACACCCAATGATAACTGCACACTTGCATACAGGAGGACATGTTGGATGTTCATGTAAAACACTGGTGGGAAAAGGAAAAGTATGGGAGTTCGTTTTTCCCCAGAAACAGACTACAGATGGCACAAGTCAGCACATACACAGTAGAGGGTTTATTTTTGTGATAGAATGCTGACAGAGACGAACTAATGGGAAGTGTCCTTCCCTCCGTACATTACAGGAAGGCCACTATCCAAACATGCAGGGTTTAGGGCGTGAATCCTGGAACCGGCTGCCACCACAACCAGAACCGAAGATAGCCACTTATCTCCAGTCCGTAATTGAGGTAGTCTTAGATTTTATCCTCTCTGTCCGACTCTGTTCTTTTAACTCCCAAACTGCCTTCACTTCTCTTGAGCATTTTTCAGTCTTAACACATAGCATGAATAAAGCGGGGCAAGTGGGAATGTAGGAAGCAACGTCATCATATTCTGCCGCACACAATGACAAAGTCTATGTCGTGTGTACAATTACAGTAAAGCTGAGCAATAGGCTGTTCCACAAGTGTTTCCACACAGTTCCAACCCCCCCCCCCCCCCCCCAAAAAAAAAAACAGGAAGTCTTTCTACTCAGGAGAAATATTGGCCAAGCACCTTACCTACCCTCTGGTTTCCTGAGAAAGCTGGGAGGAAACTGCCGAACGTCGTAAAAGTGGTGACCTCAGCACATATTTGCGCCTCTCCAGCGGGCCGTGACCACATAGCCCCGAGACTACCCCAGCTCTGCATGCAGATACACGGAAAGACACGGGACAGGGCAGCCCCCACATTGACTTTGGACACATCAGGGAATAGTGCGAGTGTGTTTATTTAAGTCAGCAGAAAGTACCTATCAGCATGCTGAATACTACAGAATTTAACATCAGCTTAACTATCTCAGATGGATAAAAGGAGATGATTTACTGCCAAACCTCTGTGTTCATGAATAATGATTCACCTGATCACGGATCATTAGCTAATTTGATCATAATCCTAATAAATCCACTTTCATCCGTCTATTCGGACTATTTTTTTTTTTGTTATTTATGCACACTGCCCTCCCTCCTTTTGTAGAACAAAGTACTGCAGACTCAGCAGAAGCCTCTCGGATCACATGACAGATCATTAGGTGCAACAGTCTAAAGCTTCCTGTGCATTGTGCAAGGCTTGTTTTGATATCATTTATTAAAGGAAACAGTGTTTGACTTAGTTATTTTGAATAAATTGTTATAGTCTCCATGTTAGTGTGTTCCGTTGGCCTGTACATAATCAGTATGTGAACACACCTTAAGACTAGGACACATCTGCTCAATGTTGCCATCTTGTGGACAAAGAGTTGCACTTCAGAGACAGAATCTAATTGTCTCAGACAACAGTTTAGCTACAGCTCGTGTCATAGTTTTGCCATTCAGTTTCCCAATCTCAGAGGTGACCTGAATGTACCATGGACGTCAGCCTCTTTCAATATTTGCTCTGCTTTCTGTGGACCTGTCTGAATTATTGCATAATACTGGAAACATGGAAATTAACAAATGTTCACTACAAGCATTCTTAAAATACAAAAAACTAAGTATAATAAATGACCTTTGACCTTGTGTATAAACAACAGTGTGTACTGGATGCACTAAAAGAAAGGCCAGACTTGAAACAGCAGTATTACGAGTGTTTGTCAGCTTTCGTGAGCTGCCCCAACTGTTTCACCCAGTGCATGCTGGGATAGTTTCCAGCTTCCTACGAATGACCAAAAACATGTGAACACATTTACAATGTTATGTACTTCCAGGTATCGCAATGATCGTGCTTCAATATTTGTTTTATACATTCAAGTCTTATATCATGTGGTTCTAAAAGAATGAATTAATAATTCAAATGATTAATAACTCCTGAAATATATCATTAAGTGAATGAGATGGAATGCTAAAATTGTAAATTAAAGATCCACATAGTGCTGCCATTTTTATTTATTCGGTCCACGTCAATATGATTCCAAATCTGACACCAATTAACACTTGTTCATTTGTTTTTAAGTAGTTTGATTCATTTTCTGTCTTTTTTTGCAGTAAATATCAAAAAATGTTTTAGCTGTTATCACAGCCAACTAAAAACTTAAATATATTTTTGCCGAAAAGTATCTGTTATAGAGTTGTGCACATCTAGCTGTGAGTTTATTTGTTTATTTATTGGCGTATTTCAACCAATGGATAAGCACATAAAAAGAACAGTTAACGGTGACATAAGAGCTTGGCGAGAAGAAATGAATCATCTGATTTATGTTTCTGGAGAGGCTTTGCTCACACAGTGAAGACCAAACGTTACTGACTGGATGAGTACGATGTTTTAATTCAAACAAACACTTTAAACTTTGGTACTCGGAGTTTCCGAGCACTGAATCAATATAGCCTCACCTGAAATCCAAACTATTGACTTTGATGACAACAACATGGTCCTTTTGCAGTTGAATAATCATTGACAGAGACGCAGCTTAAAAGACTTAATAAGGACAGACAGACAGCACCATTCGTCTCTTCAAAGGTTCATCATGAGGACCGGAGTTGCTCTCCAGCTGGGCTTCTGTGGCCTGTGTCTCACTCTGACGCTTCTTGGAAATGGAATGTATGTATATTGCCTATTTCATTTACACAACAGCAAGGATTCTGTGCTTCAACAAAAGTCGCATCACTTAATGTGTGTATTTCAGAGGAGAGGCGCTTCCTGATCCACCAGCAGTAGACTGTGTTTGGAGCAGCTGGTCAGAGTGGAGCTCTTGTGATAGCTGCACAAATGCCAGGGTGAGTCCATTAAAACTGTAGTCAGTGACTGCAAAACTCAGTATTGTTATTTGAGTCTATTCACAATACAGTAGAAAACAGAACTAAAAACAAACCGACTCCAGCCTCCTGGTGACATAGCCTTAGCTAAAGCTTGATAACTTCAGGAGCTTTAGCTAACAGGGACACAAATAATTGACTTATTTTGTCCTATTTTATGTAAATGAAAAAATAATTTTGATGCTTCAACAATTTGGAAATTGAGAATGTAATTTTCTTTTTGAATAAAGCAGCTAAATCTAATCATATTGGATAAAATAAAGTGGTACCTTCTGTCACACTATTTGATGTGGTTGAGCTACCTTTAAACCACATATTTTAATGTATTTAATTAAAGATAATTTTACTAAATTTCATTTTAAATCCATAAAGATGGGATCTAAATGTAAAGTAAGAAAATTTAGGATTTTACCACCGCTATATCTGTTGCACAGTTTGGCAAGGAGACTTAATTAACCGTATAAACTTATTTTCTCAACTTGGCTGTTTCTCTGCTCTTTGCCTTTGATGCTCAACAAAGTGTGATTTCATTTGTGATCCTCAGAGGCGTTCTCGAGGTGTGGAAGTGTTTGGCCAGTTTGGTGGCAAGGCCTGCAAAGGATCACTGGGGGAGAGGGAGTTCTGTGAAACGGTTGCTATATGCGCGCGACCGCCTCCCCCTGTATGCTCCGACTCAGAGTTCCAGTGCGAGTCAGGTACTTCAGCTTCTTCTGAGACTACATCCACACGGATACGTTGAAAGGTGTTTCAGCACCGGCATAGAGATTATTTCCATCCATACTAATCGACCCTGGGCATGCGAGGGAAGGTGTAAACAGGAAGTAGATTGATTGCTTTGTATAAAATACCATTATATATAATAGTACTCTTTAATAATAGAAGGTGGGGCTTGATACTTAAGATCTTCCTCTATATACTCAGACACATTTCGTGGTTGTGTTTTTCAAACTTAGTTGCAGGTCTTGCTCCATCTCTCTCTCTCTCTCACACACACACACACACACACACACACACACACACACACACACACACACACACACACACACACATCAAATTTACTTTACAATGAACACTTACAAATCAAAATCAATCAATACATTTGGTCAACACACGTCTCTCACTCGTTTCCACTCTTCGTTGTTGTCTGTCCTCACACTCGTAGCTCTGCCAGATGGCTGGATTTGTGCTTTTGTTCGTTTACAGTTTCTTTGTGAACATCACAATAGCTGTGCAGAACAAAATAAGCATTGAAAAGAAAAGGAAAGTCCTCCGTTTTCCTCAAAGACGCAAACCATGGCTTCAAATGTCCGCTCCGTAGGGTTGATAACGCCGCTGGACACGGCGCCCGCTAATCGCTCCCGTAACAGCTTACTTCCTCCGCATTTTGGCAGTAGTAGAATTATAAAACGCAGAATTTAACTTCTAGAATTTAACGCCTGCAATCCGTTATACATGCTGAATTAACCACTAGTAGTCAATCGTTGTGTCTGCTAAGAACCAAATAATTAGCGAATGTGGATGTCTGCGTCAAGTCCCCGTTTCTGCCCGTCCGCACTAAAATGCAAACGTTTTCAAACTCACACTCCATCGGTAGAGTTTTTAACTTACCGCCTCCATTTTGGGGGTTTTAAAACACAAACGTAGTCGTGTGGATGTAGCCTTAGTCGCCTACAGTACCTCTCTGTTCATCAGAGCCTCATCAGCTTGACTCCCCGTCTTTACGCAGGTTCTTGCATCACGAAGAGATTACAATGCAACGGGGACATTGACTGTGAGGATGGATCAGATGAGGACTGTGATCCTCTTCGTAGACCCTGTGGTCTGCAAATGCTGGATAACAATGAACAAGGCAGGACAGCAGGATACGGGTGAGTGCGAGTTATTAAAGAGACAGTTCAGTTGGGATCAAAGAGTCACTATATGAAATGGAGGCTTTGTCACAGAGTGCGCTGACTTCAGGACTGCACGTTAGCCCATTCATTGTGACCATATCTGTGACAAATATTAACAATACAAAATGATCTGTTTTGTACTTGAACAATAGTACAAATAATACTTTGACATTGAGTTAGATGAGAACATCAACACCACTCTCATGTCTGAAGCTGAAAAAATGAAGCTAGAGTCAGGGGACAATTAGCATAGATTAGCTTAGCATAAAGAAACAGCTATCCCCCTCCCCCCCACTAAAAAATACTCTTCAAACTTTAGAATTTCAGCTTAGCAAGCATAATACTGTCTAAAAAGTGGCCTCTGTGTCTTTGCACCAGAATCAACATCTTGGGTTCAGACCCTCGAATGAACCCCTTCAACAATGATTTCTTCAATGGGAGGTGCACACGATTGAGGAATCCATACACTTCGCAGACTGACAGGCTTCCCTGGAATGTTGGTGTGCTCAACTATCAGGTCAGCTGAAGCCATTCATCAATTTTATCCCGAGGACGCGTTCACGATGTGTGTTTGTGTGCGTGTAAAATGCTGATGAACATACAGTAGGAGTCGGCGAGGATGTTTCTCCCTTAAATGCTCCCCATCTTTCCAGACTCTAGTGGAAGAAACCGCCTCTAGAGAAATCTATGAAGACAAACACAGCCTCCTGAGAGAAATGCTGAAAGAGATGAGTGTTAAAGTTGATGCCGGACTTTCCTTCAAATTCAGCAAAAGTGAGCCGTCCATGTCTAACTTGACCGACGAGTCCTCAAAGATACAATTAAACCTTGGCTACGAGAAGAAAACAATTGTTAAGCAGATCTCAGAGTTCTCCACCATTCAGGTAAAAAAAACCAACAACATGGTGTTCGTCTCAAATTAATCCAGACCATCTGAATCTGTACTCACTAATTCTCTCCTGCACACTCAGAACAAGAGCTTCATGCGGGTGAAGGGCACAGTACAGCTGAGCGTCTACAGGATGCGCTCTCGTGAACTCAAAACGGCCGATGAATTCTTGGAGCATGTCAAGTCTTTGCCTCTGCAGTATGAGAAGGGGATTTATTTTGCCTTCCTGGAGGACTACGGAACTCACTACACCAAAAACGGGAAGACTGGCGGCGAATATGAGTTGGTCTATGTTCTCAACCAGGACACCATCAAGGCGAAAAGTATGCGTAGGAAAACCGGTCTCTTTTCAAACTACTTGCTCTGAAGTTGCTCTCATCCTCTGTACTTAATTATTCTTGCAGATCTGACGGAGAGAGAGGTTCAAGAATGCATCAAAATAGGCATCACAGCAGACTTTGCAAGTGTGGCCAAGGGACACGTGAAACACGACAACTGTGATGCCATGACAAAAAAAAACGAAGGTTTGCTTTCCCTTGTTATCTTACAAAAAGTTACAAATTTTTCACACGAAAGCCAGCAACACGTGTCAATTTCCACTTATTGCATGCCTTCCGTCTTTTCAAAATGGACTTCCGTTTCCACAGGAAACAACAGTTAGGTTTAGGCAACAAAACTACTTAGTCAGGTTTAGGAAAACATCGTCGTTTGGGTTCAAATAACCTCGGAAGTGTCGTTACTGAAGTATGCAAATTACGTGACAAATACAATAACATGGCTTCTCGTTTCACACGGGGGAAGAAACAAAGATCCAGCTCCCCTTCCGCCCGCTCCACGGTGCTTTGGCGGCCTTACTACTTCCTCGTTCATGATTACGTGCATTAAATACGAAGTTATTTCATGGGATATCTATGATTTACGGCACATTATTTTTCGTAGGTTCAGCTACGAATGCTGGATGAAGACCAGCCTGAAATATGGAAGATCACATTGAAATAGACTTGCAAAAACCCAATCCAAACCTCTTAAACCAAACCTTAACAGCACATTGTGCACAGATCCTGAGATAAGTAGGAAGAAGGTTTACAGGAATGTATCAAGTGTGTAAAGTCACTAAAAGTGTTCCCCCTGTTGCTGCACAGCTAATGTTCATGGGAAAGCGACAGTGGACCAGGTGATGACATCAGTCAAAGGAGGTACGCTGGAAAGCGCTGTTGCTATGCGGGCTAAATTGAATAAGGACGGAGTGATGGACATCGCTACGTATCAGAACTGGGCCCGGACCATCGCGGACAACCCTGCGCTGCTCAACAGTGAGGTAGCCATGACAGATGGATGAAGCTATACATCTTCATAGGTGTCAGACTATATGATGACAATGTTTTTAGAGATTGTCCACCACTTTGGTCCCGACTTAAATATCGCAACAGCTATCAGATCGATTACCATGAAGTGTCGTACACTGGATGAATCCTAATGACTTTGGTGATCCTCTGACTCTTCCTTTAGCGCCTCCATGAGGTTCACATTTGAAATTTCACAACATCTATTGGATGGATTGCCATTAAATTTGGTGCAGACATTAATTTGCCCCTTGATTTGATGATTCCTTATAACGTTGGTGACTGACTTTTCACCAGTGTGGTCAAAATTTGAATTTGTCCAATACCTTATAACCAAATATTTATAACTTATTATAACTAATAACACTCCAATCACCCTCTTTCTTTCAGAGTGACTTTCTTTATCTTTACTGGTAATTATCAAATGCTAACACACTAAATAAAGGTGGTGAACATGGTTAGAATTATACCTGCTAATCATCAGCATATTAGCATTTAGAGCATGCTAGCATTAGCATTTAGCTCAAGTACGCCCTCACAGAGCCACCAGTATAGCTGTAGCCTTTGTTATAAGACATGAGGTGAATTGAATACAATTTTTCTGTTATATATATATATATATATATATATATATATATATATATATATATATATATTTTATTTTATTTTATTTTTTTTTATTTTTATTTTTTTTTGACAGCCAGAGCCCATCTCTATGTTAATTCCATTGGACATGCCAGACGCTAACTCCAGGATATCCAACCTGAAGCAGGCCACTGCAGACTACGTGGCAGAGTATAACGTGTGCAAGTGTAAGCCTTGTCAAAACGGAGGCACTCTTGTTCTGCTGGATGGGAAGTGTATCTGCCTGTGTCCTCACCTGTATGAAGGCATGGCCTGCCAGAATCACAAGGCCGACAAAGCTAAACACCCAGGTAAGAGTAAACGGATACATCAAAACGTGGAGTATCCAAACATACCAACCAGGCCATTCTTATCACTTTCGCTCATTTTTTGACAATGTGTTGCAGGTACAAGACCGACTGTTATTCAGGAAGGTAACTGGTCCTGCTGGTCTAGCTGGTCCAGATGTAGCGAAGCGAAACGCACCAGGAGACGCAGCTGTAACCCAGATGAGCTTGAGTGCAGAGGAGACACCGTCAGTGAAGAACACTGCTAAGAGGACGCGCACACACACACACACACACACACACACACACACACACACACACACCCTTTGTCTGAAAGATTGAAATCTAAGGATTTAAAGTCATCAACGGTTTTGTTTTTACATGTTTGTTAGTAGAACAGAGCCATCTTGAGGTCAGTAATAGATAATGCAGTTTTTTCATGTGTAGATAGTATTTTTTTTGTTAATTTTTTGTGATTGAAATGGATGAAGTTTGAGTATACAATATCAACTGTAAATATGTACACACACATATGGATTTAGCATGAATAAGATCTGCTAAACTTCAAAGAATTGCACTGCTACAAAACAAGCGTAAGTTGTATAATTTGAATAAAGACGTGGCATCACAGTTCCCGACTGTACACTCTACACTTTGATGTTTGCAGTATGTCAACACCAGTGCTGATTTAAGTGCCTGAACACTGTAAGTTCTTTTCATTTCGAAATTTTATAATAAGTCAAATTAAAGGGAATTCTTTAAGAACCTCTCATTCAAAAGTCAATGCTGTCTATTACAGCACTAAGGCACCCTGGAAGAAAACAGCATGTCATGTTAAAAGGTGCAATGAGCGAGATGTAGCCACACGATCCCAAGAAATAGGGCGCAGCATTTCAACTCCATACACTTCAAATTTACTATCATCGGTAATGGGAAAAAAAAACTAACTGACAGCAGGCCAGGGTAAGAAAAAACTCAAACTCAAAAATAACACAGATGTGTTAAAATCTTCACGTGCAGCATCGGCCTATATTGTGAAATTAGTCTTTCGCCCAAAGTGGCAAAAAAGAGGAAAAATCAACTAGTATTTTCTTTTCGTCGCCGTGAGGATGTGGAGACAGGGGCTAGCTGAATTAGCATGCTTATTTCAGTACACAATGCATAAACAACTTTGACATAACGTCAACAATGTAACCTCTCATTCAAACCTCACACTCCAAAAAATGAAATGAATGTTTTAATCTGCCAAGATCTCACACATTGCGTCCTCATTAAATCGGTCTTACTTTTAGATGGAGAAGAACTTCGACTGCAAACAACACATTCGTTGAGTTAAAATAGTGTTGGCCGAAGTATGTATTAATGGGCTAATAACTCATCTTTAAAAGGCATGAGCACATTCCGGCTGGCTGTGCTGCGCAAATGAGAACCAGATGAGGAGAAGCAGGGTGGAGAGAGAACTGACAGAACAAGTAGAGCTTAAGGTGTCCGACATAAACATGGCATAAAGAGAAACATTACATGTGCGTTGCATTTCTATTTACAGTTCCTGAAACCGTGTTCACACATGAACTCATGCATGTTATGATGATTTTCCAATAGGTGTTACTTGGGAGGAGATGGAGTCCGTGCTTTTTTTCATAAAGTGACTTGAGTTATTAAAAACAAGTCAAACGACAGCAAGAAATTGAAATGACGATTAAAATACAGTCTATATTTCACATGTATGTGTTGGATTTACATGGAGAGACAAATTCTAGGCCCTTTGAGATGTCACAGTAGGAAAAGCACAGGTATAAACGATCAAATGTCTGCTGAGAAAAGGGTCTGTAAAAACCATTACCACGAGTGGATTTTCTTTTACAACGGACAAAAAAAGGATGACTGTCATGTTTGCTTAGCTTAACAGCCTTTGATTACCATGTTTGCTCACGGATTTAGTCATTTAGCGGCAACACTGCAGGCATGGCTGGAGATCCTCGTGCCAGAGGAGGCCTTGTTAAACAAACAGCAGTACCAGCGTACTGTTACAGCCTTGCACAATATTTAGGAATGTGCACAGACCTCTAAAAAGGAACGGTTGCTCATAAAAAGTGTTTATTTTCTGCTTATTTTAGAGAAAACTGTTGACCACTTGTTCTCAATCCTACAGATCCTTTATTTAAGGTGTCAAACACTGGACTGATATTGAGCCCTATATGTTATTAAAACCCTTTACAGTGTTTAATAAAGGAAACAGAGCACAGAAGTCCTGGATGTAGTTTAGGACTTTGTGAATTTGTTTTTCAAATTACCTGAGCAGCTTTGGATCTCACATTTTTGTTAATTCTCTCAGTACGCTTTCTGTGAATATTGCCTCCTGTCATCACTTAAATAGAGAGGAGTTTAAGTCCAAAAGAGAGTGTGTGTGTGTGTGTGTGTGTGTGTGTGTGTGTGTGTGTGTGTGTGTGTGTGTGTGTGTGTGTGTGTGTAGTGGGGGGTGATGAATGCATACTTGAGAGGTAACCACTGGGGGTGTTACCCCCTGGCCCTTAGGATGTCAGCATAATGGAGTAAAACTTTGGGACCTTATTGAGCTCCAGGGAGACCCCATTCACTCCGGACAGCAACCCGGCCTCAAGCCATTATCTTAGTCTAAAATGTTTTGTTCTTTCTTCAGCCTTCAACAGAACAGTTAGCACAAAATAATGAACCCCTCTTCGTCGATAGACTGCCCAATTCTCTTTTTACTAATATTTATTCATACTAAAAACTGAGTAGCAATCGCAAATGAAGAAACCCTCCAAAACAGAAACGTATGACACTCGCATACAATAGGTTATTTGTAAAATATACTTAATTACGTGAAAGAAAGACATTTGCCATCTCAAAATCAATGCTGACAAGGATATTTTGCAATTAAAAAGAACATCTGGGGTTAAAACATCTTCACGGCCAACAGCAAAACTTACAGCTCGGAGACATTAGAAACATGATACTTTCTAAAGATTAAACAGGTCCAGAGAAACGAATAGGTTGGCAAACAGAGTAGTTCACATTACTTCATAACAACTTAAATCTGGACTTATTCACTCTGCAGCGTGGTTCCCACTAGAAAATGAATTTGAGGTTGCTTTCAAAACGCGAGCCATTGTTGTATCGTCTCATAAACACATAGTCCTCTTTCAATGGAGAAGAGGTAAGGGATATTTTTTTTTTTTTTTTTTTTTCAACAAAAGCCCTTAGAAGGGTGTGAAAGGAGCCCCCTCGCACTCCTAAACGCCTGGACACAGTTGGAGGTGCCCCCTCCCCACTTCCCTGGGTCACTAAAGGCATTGAAGTTTTAGAGGGCTGCTACGGCAGATTACTCCACACAGCTGTCCCAGCACCGTGGAAATGAAGTTATGCCCCTTGTCAGCTATGTTTTGTCCAGTCCCCCCCCCCCCCCTGTTCCTCTCTCACTCCTTTGCACCACTGGTGCTCTTCGGCTGCAGGAGGGAATCAGGGGAGGCAACTAAAGGACAATCCCTCCAGCCACGGCAGATAGAGAGGACCTATCCGATTGGTTGATTAAATATTCCCTCTGTGCATCATTATACCGAGAGGCTTGAAATCCCTGACATTCAACCCAGTGCAGCCCCTCTCCCATACCACTCCCTTCCCCCATGAACCCTCAATCATAAATCAACCCCTCCTCCACCTTTCCCACCTCTCTAAAAGCTCAGGGTGCTGCCCTCCTCAAGTCCACCCCCCCCCGAACCTCCAATTATTGTGGGTCACCGGGGTTTTCTCACTTTGCTTTTTTCGCAAAGTTTGTGTATTTTTTGTTAAAACTGAACTGTAACCCAAATCTCTCGATATGTTACAAATAAAAGATTAACAAGCAATAAAACTAATTTATAGTATACAACATATTCAAAAGTTGCGCTGCTGCAGCCTGACTTGGTTTAGTAGGACCAGTAGCTTATGGTGGCTAATGTTAGCTAATATTAGTTGTTGCTGTGTAACTGACATTACTAAATCGGTTTGGTAAATTCAGTATCAGTGGCTCTTGCGGTCACATTGGTCGCTGTTCAGCTAAAGTTAGTCTTGCTTCATAATATTTGGTATTATAGGGTATCACAATAGCCAAATATATTGGAAATGTGCGTCTACAAATGATTATTTTCACATTTATCAAATAGTTGATCTGTTATCTTCTGTTTATGACAAGTTCAGTGACACTAAAGGGAAGTCTTCAAATAATATAATGATACATATATAATGAATACAAATAGAAATAGAAAAATCCTAACATTTGACATTCTTTCCTTGACAAATAATTAAAACGAATAATAAATAACCAAATTAAATGTCTTTTCTTTGGCTGCGCTTAAACAAGATACTGAAACAAAGCTTAACATCACATGTCACAACTCCTGCAGTATTTATTAGATTGTTACTCTGCAATTAGCATGAAAGCAAATGTTGCATCCGTAGCATCTGATCAAGTAAGATGCTTCACCTCTGCAAAAAAAGGAAAGTTGCAGTTTGGACTTAAGTTGAGAAAACAATCGTACAAGATTGATTTTTGCTTTTTCCAAAGTAAAGAATGAACTGTGGACCTCCGCAGATAAAGTTTCTAAATCACAATTACCTCTTAGATTTGCACAAACACGACTATGATATTCAACTCTTTAAGGGACAGTGTGTGGGATTTAGTGCCATCTAGCGGCGAGGTTGCAGATTGCAACCGTCTGAATACCCGTCCGCTCACCCCTCCCTCTCCGAGGCCACGGTAACATGAGCGGTCGAGTGCTAAACCGCGGCGACGACGTGGTACAGCGGTTTTACACTCGGTGGATCAAGTTCAAGCAGTTTCACAACTGCCCTACGGAGGACGGGTAACGTGAAAGGCCCTCTCCAGAGCCATAGTTATGTTTGTCTGTTCTGGGCTACTGTAGAAACATGGCGGATTCTGTGAAAAACACAACAGTTCCTAGTTTGAGGCGATGCTACACTATGAAAACAGATAACAGAATATTATATTCCTTTTCTTCTAATAGATCAACCCTCAATCCTACACAGTATTCCTTTAAGTAGACCTCAGTGCAACTGAATTTAGAGGCATGTCTCCTTATTCCATGACTGGCAGTTTCAAACTAGGCTCAACAGGAAAAAGTCAGTCTGGCAGCTGAGCAGTTTTTAAAATATTTTGCAAAGTTCCTCTGGGACCTTTCAGAGTAAGGGCGTTATTGTATTGCTACTGCACTAACCAAACTGAAGAACAGTGGAGGATGGGCCCAAGTAAATTCTCCTTCCAAAAACTTTAGTTTTAATTAGATGGCCATTCAGTGTTACAGTATACTGACGTATTGGGGAAATAATGATTCGCATTAGTGGCGATTAAAGAGAATACATGAAATCCAGCTAAAGTAAGACCGCCTGTTTGCTTTTCCTTAGTGTATCCGAGAGGAGGAGGGGTCCAGGGCGGGACAGAGTGGAGGTCGGCCAAGCAGCAGTTTGAGTTATGATGAGGCAATTTTAATGATGTTCTGGTCCCTGCACCAAAAGCTCTTCTGTTTCGGCATGGGGAAAAAACACACACACACACACACACACACACACACACACACACACACACACACACACACACAACATTCCTATTTTCCTCTGGTGCCAAAAGTTAATTGAAAACATTTCAGGGCAAAGTATGGTCTGGGGCCCCCATATGAAAACGCATCCCTTCATTATCCCCAACAATGATAAAGAAGACATTACAGTTATTAATGGTTGGAGCAGAGGCCTTCCCTCTTAAAGTGACAGTGGCAGGCTTTTGCTTCTCATAACAAAAGGCCCTGAAATGCCTTCACTACATCACTCTGTTGGTATTTTTTTTTTTTTAACAATCGCTGCTATTGTTGTCTTTTTTTCGAAGACTGTTTAAAGCCCAATGATAGCTTTTTTTTTTAGATTTGATATAATCAAGAGTTTCAAACTATATTAATGTTATCCTCATAGCTGCAGATAGAAGTTATCAAAGATCACATTTAACTATCAGAGTTGTTGTTTTTTGTTGTTGCACAAATGAATGTATCAGCTGGAGTTTGACCGAGTAATAAAGCTGAACTTTCTCACATAACTCCTCCGTCTTCCTCTGGGATAGCTGTCTCCTCGTGCTCCCCCACTCCCTGAAAAGAGGTGACAGAGTGAATGAAGTGCCCCCACATTGTGCCGCCGCACCATTGTGTATTTTGCATCTCCATAATAGAGGTGCCACTCGACTTCGCCTCCAATCAATGGGCTGGAGGGCCCATCTCTTTTCCTTGAAAAGCAACATGGCTGCCATCAATAGTTTCAAGAGCCATTATCACAAGTGAAGGAGGAGGACACTGGCTTTTTTTTTTTTTTTGTAAGTTTAGAGAGCTGACTGTCTCATAACATGAGTCACAGGCATGTAAACAGACGCATGTACCCAGCACCATCACCGCTCTCACCGATCATAAACTGCTTTATAAATAGATATCCTTTAGTCAGATTGGGACATGCTAAAGTCATAAAAGTACATTTTACTCAGCAACCACTGTCAAGTAATGTTCTGCATGTTGGAACAGCCGTACAGATTAAAAATAATGATGGTGAGCCTACTGAGCTTTCCAACTGATTTAGAAAGCAAAAAGTCACTTGAAGGTGATTTACAAATACTTTAAAGCAGGTAAACTGTTTGTAATTGTTTTAAGGCCCATAGTCCACTGAGTAGTACTTAATGCATCTCATAGTTGATAAAGTAAATACAAAGAATAGCAGAGGAGCTGTGACTGGAGAGGAATCATTTTGGCAAAGGCATCTAAGTGCAACGAGTTCAAACCACGGTGAAACGTTTCTGAAATTGCTACTTTCAGTGACACCCGGCGAGTAACTGTGTTAAAGGCCTTCAGAAAAGAGGCGGTCCCAGATCCATCTGGTGAAAGTAGTAGTAGTAGTAGTAGTAGTAGTAGTAGTAGTAGTAGTAGTAATCATGGAAAACAAGATCAGATTTGGACTTTTTTCTAATTATTTATGTAATCTGAGGTACTTTCATTTGACTATTGTAGAATCACCAACATTTCTTTGCACTATTTCAATATGTAAAGTCTGGAACTATCAAAAAAAAAAAAAAAAAGGGATTGATATTTAAAGACAGAGCCACACCGCTTCCATATGAGTCATTTTAAAACTGGTCTTTATTTAATGTGCATGTACATTCAGAGGAGTGTGTTGGGCACTTAATATCTCCACCCACCCACCCGCACACACACACACACACACTCACACACACTCTCTCTCACACACACACACACACACACACACACACACACACACACACACACACACACACACACACACACGTCTTTTATTTTCTCAGAGGGTCTTTTGTGAAGACTTCTAACAAACACACGGGGTGAGGATAAACAAACTGACCGAGCAGCTCCTTGGCTCCATTTGTGCTGCAAATCCCCGAGAGGAGGAGGAGGAGGAGGAGGAGGAGTTCACCTTCCTCTCGTCTGTTTGAACAGTTTTACTTTAAACCTTTAAGCAAACATCCACGTTTACAAGGTCAAGTGTATCGCTCTTGTATCTGCCCTGGGATTTAGACACATGTCAGTGGCTTACATCAACTTTGGCTTTTTTAATGAAGGGGTTGTGGAGAATGTCTCTGTCCAGCTGGTAAAAGAAAACTGCTCAGCTTTCACAGCACGCCTCTGATATGGTCACATCATGGTGAATTGGGCCAGCTTTAAGACTTTAAAGGCACTTTCAAACAGTTTCCCCTTCCTGTGTGGCCTCAATGTAGTGAACGAGTGGGACTCATCTATTCATACAGTGCAAATCTTTTATCACTCATAAAGATATATTCTGACAAAAAATAAAATTTGATACAATATACTGTACAATCTATCTTTACATAGCTGGCATACGAGAAGAAAAAAAAATAGGCTCCTTCGGCATTTATCAGATGAAATATAACATTTGAGTGATTTACAAACAGAGAGTGTCCAGAATTGTATGAACTTGTGCAGATCACAACGTTTAGTGTTGAATTTAAAAGCCCCACATGTTAGTTTAAGGACAACAAAAAATGGCTGATTACAACAAAGCAGACAGATTCTAGGGAGTTGATTTTGAATTCCAACAATGAGTCTGGCCTTGATGGCAGCAGCCTTTTCAGATAAATTTGGTTAAAATCAAAATGGTGGTCAGGACATTTAGGACAGTCTGACAAGGTGGGGAGTCACTCGAGTTTTCCACATATTGATAATCCTCCTGGTCGAAGTAATCGTCTTCGGAGTCGTCCTCGGTGTCCGAGAAGCCGCTTCCCGCGAACCTATCGCTCGAATCCGAGCAGAACGTCTTCATGCTGACTTTGATGTACTCGCATATGTTCCTCTCCGTGCCGTCGCACTCACAAGTGTCGAGCTGCTGCGCTTTCGGTATGGAGCGCATGTCGGCGATCACTCTGCGGCAGCCGTCCGAGCACCTCTCCCCTCCGAACAGCTTTCGGCAGTGGAATAAGTAATCCCTCATGGCAGAGCTGCACGACTGGTCCATCTCGCACTGCCGCCGGGCCTCGGTGCAGCCCACGGTGCTGGTCCGCGGCAGGCACGGCTCGATGGCCTGCTTGGTGGCCCTGCAGACCGGGTCCAGGGCGCAGTCGCAGTCCTCCAGAGCCGGGCCGCTTTGGGTCAGATTGAGCTGAATCAGAGAGGATATGCAGTGGCTGGGACACTTCTTGCGGTCCCCGTTGAGGACAGACGCGCAGGCATAAACGTACTGGTCGTACGCGTAATGGCACTCCGGCTCTCCGTGGCACTTCAGGATGGCTTTCCAGCAGACCAGCCGACGGCTGTGGTTAGGAGACGCGACACATAGACCGAAGATTAGGATCAACACACCGCTTATCAAAATCGCCGTCCGACCCATCAATATGGCACGACTTGCCATTTCCAGGAAGAATGAATCTTAAAAAAGTTCGACTTCATGTGGGCTTCTGTAGTTCCATCGCGCTGCGTCAAAACAACGTTCCTCCTAGATGGTTTCATATCCTGTCACAGCTGGAGACGCAAAGTCAACGAGGCGCCGCAAAGCGAGCTGGTGAAGGGTGACCATAACAAGACAATCGTGAAAAAAAAAAAAAAGTTTCAGAGTTGCGAGAAAAGTTTTCCAGTCCTCGCCAGTCCCCGTCCGGTTTCGCAGACGTCCACGTGCGGTGTGTATCGGACTGTTCAGCACCCACAAAGACGAGTTGAGGTTATTCTAAACTTAATCCCAAACTTCTCCAAACAAAAAAAAAAAGGTACCGAGGTAGATCCTTGTGCTTAAAGTCACTCATCCGCTTCCACCTCCAGCCCGCATCCACCCGAGCAGCAGCAGCTTTGTGATGAAGGCGGTGTGGTGATGGGCTCATTAGCTTTCTGCGACGAGCCGCTCCGATTGGTCCGATAAACTCTTGAGATTCTGTCGTCACACGCGGGGCTGTGACGCAAGCAGCTGTTTTTAAAACAGAAGTTTAACAAAAAATAAACTTTCTGTAATTTTACTATTTGTATTACCTCATAAAGAATAAAGTAAAACGTAAATGTATTCACCCATTTGTGGTTTATGAGAACACACATTACAGTTGGTGCTATTATTTGGAGCCCATCTATAGTTTATAACTGATGATATGGTGGAAGATCGTTTAGGCTAAAAGTAGTAATACCACAGTGTAAAAATACTCCACAAGTACAAGTTTATATAAGTAAAAGTACAGAATTATAAGTATCCAAATATACTTAAAAGACCAACAGTAAAAGTAGCCATTATGCATTACGGCTGCATATAATATTAATGGACTATAGTTAGGCTACTGATTCTTTAATGCGTAGACCTACATTATTTTAATTTTGCAGTCTTATTTTAATCTACATTTTGTAATAAAAATGTTCATTAATGTATAATAAAATGTAGTGGGGCGGATTTATAAAGCAGCAGGAAATAGGAATCCTCCAGTAAAGCACCTATAAGCTGAAGTAAGTATCTTCTGTAGATGCACTTTTGTTGTTGTCACAGCGGTGAAAGGTGGATCCGTTTCTCACACCTGCATTGAGAGCCGTCGTATCTAATGAGGCACAGCTCCTTTGGAAAACACTGGGATTGTGTTGCCTCCCCGCAGGAGGAGACGACAGCTGTTACAACACATGCAGGAGCGCCCCGTCTTACCCTTTTTCCACCATGAAACGTAACAAGCCTCGATTGCAGCTGTGACACTGCGTTACACCCGTGAAACACTGCACACATTTGCGCACGCACCAATAAAGGTACGTCGGCTCGGAGGTTGAAGACCTGTATGGTTTCCAGAGATGAAGCTGGGAAAGCACCAGGGGCCTTCACACCAGAAACGCTGGCTGCTTTTTTTTTTTTTTACTGCCTATTCTGCACAAGTGTGAGCAGCGGTGTGAAATCCTAATGACCCAGTACTTTACCTTTTGGTGAGGGTATTTCCTATTTCCTTACAATAACACTTAACAAGGGAAAAAAAAAGAAAGAAAAAAAGAGTGTGAAGAGGAATTACAACTTCCACCGTGTAAACAAACACCGAGCACGAAGCCGCTCGGAATGAAAACAGAGTGCGTCTGTTGGGGCCTGGAGGCCGACGGGGACGGAGCGTCGAAAAAGAAAAACCACTCAGTCGTTGGGATAGCTCCGTTCGTCTGACCCCCCGTCACATCACCACACTATGACCACAAAGATCTGGCAGCTCTCAGGGGGCCCTCAGACCTCCTCGATTCCAATTAGAGAGATTAGACAGGAGTCAAGACAAGTGCAGAAGAGTTTCTTAGCCAAACAACCCCAAAACAGCCCCCCCCCCCACACACACACACACACCCCCTTCCCTCCACCACCTCCTCCAGCTGGCATACCAGAGCAACAGGAGGACTGCAGATTCAATTTAGAGCGACATCAAAGCGGAGGTTAGAGAAAGCCCAAATGGTGGGCTGCTCCAAGGGTCTGCATTAACTACAAAGAGCCTGACATCAGCCCAGACCGCTCAGGTCAAAGATGGCTCTTAAACAGAGATAGATACGGGCGCTGCGTCGCTCCCGACGACGCGACTATTCAACTTGTGTTTCTACCTTTGAGTTGCTTTTACCCTTTGTAGAGCCACACACACACACACACACACACACACACACACACACACACTCCGATGGACAAGGCTTGTCTTTTCAACAACAACAACAACAACAACAACAACAACTAAAGAACACACCCTGGGCCGCAAGTTGAATTTCACTTTTAAGGAGGAGTTCGTAACACTGAGCAGAACCAAACTCCCATCGGTGTTGGATGGCGGCCAGATGAGAACAACGGCCAGATTGAGTGGAGCCAGTAGCTCCGTATGATGGAGCAGGCAGCTGCTCTCCCCCAAACTGTGCCTCTTAAATTGTTCTTATACATCACTGAGATCCTTTAACTTGTCCACCAAACTTCTCAGATTGTTCTGAGGGAAATATGCGGCCCGGTGTCCTTTGCATTCTTGTCCTAAGTTTATTTCAAACGAGTGCTCCCGGATATGCGTCCTGTAGGCCCGCATGCGGTTGTTCACGGCGACTTGCATATAATAGCGTTTCCAGAATTGGAATGCGGGTTCCCGAGAGTAGATTTGCAAATACTCATGCAGAGACAGACATGCTCTTCAGTTTGTCTCCACTGCTGTCAGAAGTCATTACACACAAGCTGCAATGCCAGAACAATTCACTGAACTTTGTATTCAAGTGCTTTCAAGCCCGTAGAGAGGCAGAGAGAGAGAGAGAGAGAGAGAGAGAGAGAGAGAGAGAGAGAGAGAGAGAGAGAGAGAGAGAGAGAGAGAGAGAGAGGGGAGGGAGGAAAAGGAGTCAATATTAAAAAGCTGCCAAGTGTTTTTCTGCCTGCATTTTTTTCCACTTCTCTGTGGCTCATGGAAACTTCTCAGATGTCCGTCTTAGACGCGCTGATATTTTGTCCTCATTCGTTTCACATGAAAGAGAGGAGTTTATACGCTTTCTCAGAAAATCACTTGCATGCGGTCATGCCATTTGTCTGCAGTAAGTGTCATTTTGAATCAGGTCAACAACACGGCACTGCAGTGATTCTGTGTTCTGGTATGTGCCTGAAAAAATAGACAAGACGGATCAAATCAGCTGGATCGAAGTGAGTTTAAACCACAAACGGCCGCATGATGCCGGTATGTCGGTGAACTACCCGTGACTGGGTCCTGAGCGTGTATTAGACGGTCATGATCCCCAGAGGACGAATCCTAGAGATTTTGGTGACGCTGTGAAGTTTTTTGTTTTTGGGGGCTCTGCGGTTACGTTACCACTCGGCTACCGAGGCGCTCCTTCATTTGTTTTTGTCGTGAAATATTTCAACAACTATCGGATGGTTTGTCATGTAATTTGGTACAGATATCCATGGTACCCAGAGGATGAATCCTACCGACTTTGGTAATTCCCCGACTTTTAATCTTGTGCCACCAACAGGTCAAGTTATTCACTTTTCAAGTGAATTATCTTCATTGCTAAAAAATCTCAAAGGGACATTTCTAGTTCCAGAGCAGCGCTTTCAAATGACTTTGGTGATCCCATCTTTTCCATCTATTCTATGGATTGCCATGAAATCTGGTTGACACTCGTCATGAATATCATTAGCATTTAGCTGAACACCATCATTTTCTCTCCCAGTGTTGCCATTTCCAGGCTGCAGCACACCCCGTACTGTTATCACACCAGAGATGTTTTAGGATGGTACCGCATGTTCTGAGAGTGCATCCCCTCTGGGGGAAGCCGCGCACTGCGGCAGGCAGGAAAAACATCTGACTTTGAACTCACAAAAGAGAACAGAGAGCCACGAGTTCAAACACGGGTCACTGAGGGCTGTAACGTAGCCAAGAGCACTCAGAAACTTGTAAACTCCGACGCCAAAAAGATTGTTAGGTGTGATGCGAGGATGAACAGATCAATTGTTTTGTTGGTTTCCCATTAACAAGGCTTCATAGATTCCTTTGACTTGTTTTACAGAGCAGACTAATACCGCGACAGGGACTAAAGATTACATTACAAAAAAGCTTCATGTCAGGGTTGATATTGTTTCACTCAAGGATTTTGCAGGAAAGCAGATGGGGCTGTTAAATAGATTGGATCAGATACTTAAACTGCAGACAGAGAGGTAGACACGGGCTTCGCCATCACAAAGGATGCTATTCGATAGTGGGCGCTGTAGTAGATTGATGACACTTGCAGTAAAATCTGCGATATGAGGAACAATGGAAACTCCCCAGGGTTGCTTAGCCCTGCAGTATCGAGACGCTTGGTGACAGTGGTCTGGTAATGATAAGATAACAGAGCCATTTCTCTTCAAAGAGGGGTAGATAGTAAAGCCACACAAATTTCCCCAGAGGTAAAGAGGCTGTCTGTGTGTAAAAATAGGAGGAGCTGTTACTTCACCTCTCCAAACTCTGCTCACGTTTGATGAGGCAAAATCATTTTTTGCTGCGGCCTAATAAATCTCCATGTGACTGTGTGATGACTACTTACTCCAACCACGATGTGACGTGATGAGAAGATCGATGACACTTTCATATCTGTAACAAATTAGGCTACAGCAGACGGCAACCTTCGGGTCTGTAAAGTGAAGCCAACGCAGAAGTGCCTTAAACTTGCTTTCTTTCTAATGGCCAGCAGGGGGCGACTCCTCTGATAGCAAATAGAAGTTACCCTGCTTCTCACTTGATTTATTACCTCAATAAACGTTGTAAACATGAGTTTATGGTCTTAATCGTTTAGTGTTAAGTCTTTCTTAATACAACATGATTTTTATTTAGTAAAACCTGGTCCAATTTAGAGTCAAATAGACCATAAAGCCGGGTATGCTTTAGGGCGGGGCTACCTTGTGATTGACAGGTCGACACCACAACGTCTTTCGGTCTGGGAGTTGTCCGTATTTTTGTCTTTGAACTTTAACCCTTTCACAGTGTGTTTTCAGAAACTAAATTGGAACATTTTGGTTGCCTAAAAGCATTAGTTTGTACATTTCAGTTTGCAAAAAAGAAAGATGGCGACAGCCACAAAAACAAGATGGCGAAGGCCAAAATGCTGGTCTTGAGGCTTCAAACTCGTAGTTCACAAACCATTGGCTGACGTCACGGAGACGACATCCACTTCATATGGACAGTCAATGGGCCACAGCTAGCAGCCTGTTAGCTAAGCTTAGCACAAAGACTGGTAAAAGGGGGAAACAGTTAGTCGGGCTCTGTCAAATGGTAAGAAAATGCCCCTCATCATAACAACAGTATTTCTAAAGTTCACTAGCACCTTATATTTCACTTGCTCATTGTTACGTTGGGACAAATATAGTGATTTCAATCTATTACTGTGCTATTCCTGTAAGCCAGCATAGAAAGAGGTTATGTTTTCTTAAAAGATATGAGATACTTTAGCCTGAGCTAGAAGGGATCATTGTGGGATTATTGCTCTGCATGCACGTACGCACACAGCACAGTCCTGTACAGCAGAGCTGGAGAAGCAGGATGCAGGACTGCCAGTCTTTCATTTCCCTGTTGCATTCTGTAACTAAGTCCGTCTGGCATCCCGCCAACACGAGGCGAATTTCAAGCTCAATCTTTAAGGCGTAGCTGCTGTTTCAGGAAGACAGAAAATGAGATGTGACCCAGGGCTTCCCTGACATTTGCCCGAGTAATCACAACGTTTGAGCAGAATTGAAGACGCTGTTTGAAAAGCACGGGTCGTTGGTTCTAGAGTCTCTTTCTGTCAGCCTCAAAAGTATTCTTAGAACTTCAGACTGGACTCTGGAAGCCAGTGGGCTGATTTGATACATTTTGGTGAATAAGTCAGTTGACAAAGGCTTGTATCATTCCAGCTCACTGGAAAAAAAAAAAAAAAAAAGCTCCAGATACACAATCACTGAGTTGTATTGGATTGGAAGGAGTGACACTTCCCTCATGCAAAGACACCCAAGAGCTTTCCTTTTATATTTATATATGTCCATTCATGCGGATGTAGAGCTCTGTAGGTCGGTGGTTAGATTCCTTCCATATATAAAACAGTTATTGTTCCTAAACTTTAATAGACACGTATCCTACAAGTGGAAAAGACTCTGGTGGTCAGAGCCCAGATGATGCTGTCACTGTGACAGTAACCACATGCTTTTAATCCAAACACACCATCCTTTGTAAGGCGCAGCACCAGCGGTGGTCTGGTCCAACTGTCCCGATCCTTGACACCATAGAACAAATCAAGATAATCTGGACTTTTACCCCTAATTCCATAGACAAATACCAGAAAATAGCCTGGTTGCTAGCCTACTATATTTGATACACATCGAATGAAACAAGAAGCAAGATTTATTTTGTGCTGATTGATTGCCAGCTATTTGGCTGAGATGGACACTTACCCTACAGCAGTATAGTCACGAGCATAGGTCTCACATGCATGAGCAGATGAATATTTAGTGATAAGTCATATCAAATGTAAAATCGAGAGACGTTACTGAACCAGCTCAGTGCACTGCAAGCGTTAATGTTGCCTGGTAACATAACTTTGGACAAAACATTTCACTTCTTTGCCATCGGATGGTTTCTCCCATCCAACTTGGCGTCAGTAGAGTCAGTTTAAACAAGAGTCAAGTGAGAAAAAAAGAGCTTCGACTTGACTCACTCAGCTGTCGGTCTGAATTTGGGATTTTTTTTGGATGTGGTAATTTAATAATGCAGTCTTGTGATGTGAATCTACCAAGGAAACTTGGACTGTTACTTCCAAAATAAGAGCATTTTGCGGGGCCTGAGGGTGGGCGGCATCGGGGATGCATGAAGTATCAGGTACAAATATGGGCCGTTTCTGGGCGAAGGTTGAGGCAGTATTTGGATTAGCAGTTAGCTCCAGTCAGGGTGGTCTGGGATACAGAGTTTATGTTGAATTTAAACATAGGCTCTCAGAGTCTGCCTACTGTCACTGTGCTGAGAAAAGCCATGCTGATGAGTTAAACAAGGAGGTGGGATGGTAGGTCCAATGTGTAGTCTGATGACTGAAGTTATAAAACCTTCTTATGGTACACAACCCGGATCTTGTTTAAAGTGGAAGTCTCTGGCCGAATAGATATACAGATAGATTCATCGTTTGCTGATGAGCTACTGTTGGGGACCTGCGTTGCATGTCATTCCCAATCTCTGCATCCCGTCATTGCCTTTAAACTCTCCACTGTCTGCTATCTAACAAAGGAATTTATTAGGAGATTAAGGGCCTTCACTCGAGCAAGCAGCTTTATGAGACTATCCGTGTTTTTGTCTTACAACTTAAAACCCTTTCACAGTGTGCTTTCAGTACATGAAAGCCAATTGTAACCTTTTTGGTCGTCTAAAAATGTCTTGTTCAGTATTCGGATGTACTTGGTTTCGCCCTCTGGTGTCACTTCTGGTTGCAAAAAGAAAAAAAACAAAAGATGGAAACGACAAATCAATGGGTTACTTCACTTCTTATGTACAGTCTATGCTTTGAGCTTTTTTTCACTTTTCATAAAATGTTCACATTAAAGCAAAGACTTAGAACAACACAGCATTATGTTCACAATGGCCTTTTCATGTTTGCATGCACTAAAAACAAAGTACAGCTGAGACTGACGGGAATGTTATTGTCACGTTTTCAGGTAACTAAATCAAAATGACATGCATAAACCAAAACAGCGAAACGTGTCAGCAATTATATTTCAATGAAATGTAAATCTCTTCAGGCAATGTCTGCTTTGATGGTGGGGGGGTCACCTTTTCTCTACTTGTGTAGCGAGCTGATGAGATATTTCACTAAAAACCACAAAATGTCAACCTCACGGTGGCTCTAGAGGAAAAATCACAGGATCATCACTGAGGCCAATTGATCCTCTGGAGACCATGATTGTCTGATCAAAATTGCATAACAATCCATCCTTTAGCTGTTGAGATGTTCCAATCCGGACAGAGCCAGCGAGGCTTAAGAGAACATGCGTGTACATAAATTGGAGGATCTATTGTCTTTGTGACTTTCTTTCCATCGAGCACCAGCAGCTAAACTGAGATGCGCTGCATGGAGGGGGGGGGGGGGGTTGTTGAGTAAGCCGTCGGCTACAGAGACACACCACAGACGCAGCGCTATAGCGCTCTTCATCAGAGTGTAAAGTAAACAGAGCCTGTCTGGACACGGGCTGGATATCAGACAGACAAGGAAGGGCTACAACAGAAGACAGCAGGTACTGACCTGTCGTGGTTAGAGAAAAGGACAAAAGCAGGGTTGCAAAGATCTCACTTATTTTATAGTATTTGTTGTTCATTTAAATAATCAGTTGGCAGAAGTAGCCATGACAATATGATTTGACAAAATATTCTGCTACCGAAAACAGTTGTTTCAAGCTTCTAGTTTTATGATTTTAATTTGTCATTGTTCTGCTTTTGTCTGAAAAAAATGAATAGTTAGACAAGGATGCAGCAGAAGGAAATTCCTAAGACTGCCTCCAACAATAATGCTTACAGTGTACCACCTTGAATACATAATTTGAATGTAGAACTATGATTTCAGCCAAGATGTCATCTCATTATGTCCTTTAACATGAGCGCACACACACACACACACACACACACACAGTAGCAAGGGGAAAATAAACAGGCTGGGTTTTGCTTTTCCTGCTGAATCTAAATATTGACTCAGTAACCTATAATCATACACAGTCTGAACAAAATGGAAATAAACAAGTGTGCCTGTAATGTGTAAGTGTTTGTGTGTCTCATGGGCACTGAGGCCCTTGAATGCTGACACTGACAAACGCACATGAAAAAAAAAGAGAGGAAGCGGTTAAGTTTTTAGTGAAAACCAGACAATATGGATCCCATCCAACACTCTGGAGCTACATACATTACTTTATATGTTCTACAAACACAAAGAGGTTCTTTTGCAAGCCCTGAGCCTTCAGACTCGGATCAAACATCTGCCATCAATTCACACAATTTGACTTTCGTATGACTCACATGCAGAGGCTTTAGATTGCCAAAATGTCCCCAAAAAAAAAATTCCATTATGCTCTCAGAGAAGCTTTTCGCTTCAATGCCAAGTTTCCAAGTGACATCAGCAGCCAGAGACCCACACAACGGTGTTATTTTTTTGCTGTAACGTTATTAAAAGCCTATAAAGTTTCATATCAGACTTTCAATCTATTTTTTTTTCCCTTTGCTGGAAGCTGCGGTACAAAAAACAATAAATCATAAGAGGCTAACAAGGAAACAGTCTGAGAGAAATGACAGTTGTTAATAGTCTTGGACTAAAAGGTTTGAAAAAAAATGAAATGTTCTACCATTCTCTAACTTGTATTATGTATTTATTTTTTTTGGATTGATACCACTCTCTTATCTGTCTGTCAAGTTAAATGTGAAGCTGGACCCAGCAGGCGGTTAGCTTAGCATATAGCATGGAAACATGGATAAACAGTTAGCCAGGGTCTGTCAAAAAAACGTGTCTACCAGTTGCTCTGTGGCCAATAGATCACACTGCTTCCAGGTGTGACAGTGTGGAAACATCTGGTTACCTCAGCCCAAATTGTTCCATCAGGCCTCCAACTTTTCAGCCATTGAAAGAGGATCAAATTGTTTGAGGCGGATGTGCTGTGGTAACCAAAAAAAAACAACAAAATGGCCAATTTGGATGGGAATAACAGCCTTAAACAAAGATTTTTAAACACAAAGAAGTTGGGTTTTTTTACCCATGTCCTTACATAGAGCCATGCTTTACAGGAGTTTTTGCAATGCAATGAAGAACACGAGCATTCTGTCATTCGCCTTTATTTAAAAAATACAGGGTCTCTACAAATAACACTTACAGCAGAAAGATGGAATTAGCATAGTGTGAGGCAGACTTATAGGCTCAGTGAGGTTCCCGGTTCTTTCATCAGTGCAGTTCAGGGAATGAGTAGAACGCATTCCCTGAACGTTAGTCCTGCTTTAGGTTGCTCAGCACAAACCTGCTGAATTCAAAAATAGAATTAGACATTATTCCAGACAGTTTGCTAACTGATGGACATTATATATATATCCTGGGTGAGGTGGATACATAACGGAGTTGAATACCTCATTTCTTATGCTTCTCACAGATGGAAATATACTCCTGAACGTCATCAGGGGATCCCAGGACCACGGGAACTCGCTCGTGAATGTTGGTGGGCTGGATGTCCAGAACATTCATGGTTCCTGTGGTGGCCATGCCTCCTGCCTGCTCTATGATGAAGGCCATGGGGTTGCACTCATACAACAGCCTCAGCTGTCAAGAAGCAGAAATAAGAGTGAGAAGACACTCGTGTGTGGATGTTTACTGCAACTTGACATAGAGATAATGTGAATTACTCCAACATGAACATTTTCTGTCCATGTGTATCAGCTCCACTACTCACCTTGCCCTTAGGACTCGTGACGTTAGCGGGATATAAAAAGATTCCTCCATACACCAAAGTACGATGAACATCAGCGACCATTGAACCCACATATCGACTGCCATATGGAGCAGAACCGTCCTAGAGACACAGCGGGTAATGCAGAATTTATTTCATTAATTTATGAGTCATTTTGGATTCATATTCAGAACCCAAAACATGTTTTATGTTTGTAATAATGGCCACTTATGATCAATTCCACATTAGGCCTTTACAAAGCAGTAATGTTTAAAGGCAACAGTGACCGTACACTCACTACCATTACCTCTGGGAATTTCTTCTTTTGTAAGTACTCGGTCACGTCCGGATAAAAATGCTTCGCGTATCCTTCATTCAAACTGTAGATTTTTCCCTTTTTCTTAATCTTCACGTCTCGATCGACCAAGATGAACTCACCAATAGCCTGAAAGAGAAATGCAAGAAGATAAAGAAAAACATATCAGAGTGGAGACACATGCCGACTGAAATATGAAGCAAAAAGGAATCATAGTAATAAAACAGTATATATATATATGAAATCAGGTAACAGTTTTGATGCCATCTATGACAGTAAAGCTTTGTCTTACGGGGTCAAGCATGAAGCAGTTGACTCCTTGTCCGGTGGACAGGACCATCATGGTGGCACTGCCATACAGAGCGTACCCAGCTGCTACCAGGTTCCTTCCAGGCTGCAGAGCGTCCTTCTCACAGGGTTCATCATCTGTGGTCTATGGAGCAGCACAAACAATGTCACACAACCAGAGAGAGGCCTTATGGAAACCAATAGGACTGTTGACACTGCGAGCTGAAAATGTTGACACATATGATGTCTTTTTATAGATTCAAGACCTGGGTATTTATTTATTTTACAAAAGCTAATATCTCATCCACAGTAAAAAAAAACAACAATAGTGCCCTAATAGTGGAAAAAGTATTCAGATCGTTTACTTGAGTAAAAGTAGCCACACAACAATGTAAAGTAATGTATTTTATTGATTAAATGTATATAGAGTTCATGATTTGTATGTAAAATCTTAATCAGCAACGTAATTAGTAACTGAAGCTGTCAGATAGCTAATATTTCTCACTGAGATGTAGTTGATTAGAAGTATAAAATAGCATTAAATGGAAATATGAAGTATATGTACTATTCTTCAAAATTGCACTTAAGCACATGTCAATGGGTGAATGTACTTAATTACATTCCACCCCTTGACACTCCTCTTTAAATTCCACGGATGCTGAGAAACATAAATTCATGGAACATCCATTTAAAACCTGAATGCCAATACGAAACAATTGGCTCATGAGAACATCGGTGTTTTGAATCGGCATGCAGTGTCGTTGCTGACCTTTTTGTAGATGGCGAAAATTGTTCCAATGGAAACAAGACAGTCGATGTTTGAGGAACCATCCAGCGGATCAAAGCACACTATGTACTTTCCCTGTGTGTTGAGATCAAATAACAACATCAAAATCACAATAGTAATACCAGACATTTAGATCTGTGTACAGTGCAGACAGATGTAAATACCCGCTTGTCTGGTTCCACGATGATGGCCCTCTCATCTTCCTCTGACACCAGCACACAGGAGGTGAAGGAGGACTTGATCATGTTGATGACCAGGTCATTGGACAGGATGTCCAGTTTCTTCACCTGGTCCCCCGTCACGTTGGTGCTTCCGGCGATGCCGTATCTTCCGAGAGAGGAAAGAGGAGCAGACTGAAGTGATCACAACCGGAATAAAAGCGGTCCGTTCTGGTGCAATTCCAAAGCACAGTGGAGGAAATGTTGTTTTGATCCCTTGTAAACTGAGAGAATCGCCTCTTAAATGTTTCGTTAAAACCCCTGAGAAAAGGTCTGAACAGCACCATTATCTCCTTGACCTCTGCCCTGGGGGAACATATACACAACATGTACAGAGTTTACCTTTGGCCCGGGCTGAAGTTAAAACCGCTTACCGATTCTTACTGCATGCAACTAAAACAAACACTCTACCCAGATGTCAATTCCTATTTCAAACACATTTAAGACGGACTGGAATAGAAACTTGCTAACTAGCTCAAAACAAAAGCAAATGAAAGTCATCAAATAATAGTAACCTTGATTGATTCATAAACGTCTAGTAGGGTGTAAACTATAGCTCCCCTCCTCAGTAATATGTCTATTGAGACCTGGACTGCCTTCATATTCAGATGCATGTTTCTATTAAGAGAAGAGAAATACTCACAGGTTGGCGATGCCAGCCTTCCTGACAGCAGTTGAAATGGCTTTGACGGCGGTGCAGATGGAGTTGATCAGGTTGGTCAGCTCCCCTGTTCCCTGGGCCTTCCTGCCCTCCTCCAGGACAAACCTGGTGAGGGTCAGCACGTTGGTGTCGAAGGCTCCTTTGTCAGACATTTCGCTGTCAGGCGTGGGACTGGGACTGGGACCAAATGCCTCAAGTGCAATAGGTGAGCGCGGACCCAAAAGTTAACAAAAAGTGGACTCTAGAACTGAGATAGGGGGAAGGGACGGGGGTGTGCAACTCTTGCAACCAATCAAAAGGGTCCTTTCACACCGTTGGGGGCTGGTTTGATTGCTTCTTTAACTGTGGGTTTAAAAAGAGCAAAGTTCAAAGATAGCGGTTTGTTTTAAAGTGACAATGGTCTTAACTCGATTCAACCTCCTTGTCACCTTGATTAGAGCTTTGATGTTTTTTTTTCCAGTCGGTACTGTTTTGTTTAAGGTTCTGCAAAATAGAAGTTGTCAGCAACATTTTGTATGAATAAAAACCGTTTCATTGAGTCAAAATAGAGTAATGTTACACTTTTAGATCGCGTTGTGTTCATGGTGCAGAAGTGCAGAATTATTCAAAAAGCTTTTAACAGAAGCAATGTTTAAACAGCACTACATTCATCACCTAGCTTGATTCCTATTTCCTTACAGTACATCAACAAATGCTCACTTTTATTTTTTTTTAACTTTCATTAGTTTAGTGCCACACAAAGTGCCAACGATTGATTTAGCTCATCGTTTATAAAGTCCCTAACGTTCATACATTTTCCCTGCAATAACTCTCTTTTTGGAACAAAATGAGAGCACAGCTGGTACTAGATATGTCTAACTAGCACTGGATACACTAGAACTGCTGCGATGACATTCCTTCCCTGCATGATCCTGAAGAGGTGTAAAGTTCAAATCATGGGACTCATTGTCCTTGCCGATCCTAACCTGATTGTATACGACACCATTAAACGCGACGTACGCTGATAAAAACAGTCGCAGACAGAAACGGTCAAAGTGCATGTTGTCTCCTTCTGTGACACAAGCACGGAGAGGTAAAAGGACTGCGCATGGTGCATTTGAGCAACAAAGTAAGCTTACACGAAAAGTGTTTCACAACGGAAAGATGAACTCTGAACTCAACAAGATACCCGGCATGACAATAGCCTCCAGCACGAGGTAGAGTGCGATGGTTAATCACGGACCACTCAGCCGCTTCAGGTTAATGATAACAATGTAGCTGCATATGCAGAACATCACGTGAGAGATACAAAAATAAGCTAACAACACACACACACGCACGCGCGCGCGCACACACACACACACACACACACGCACGCACGCACGCACGCACGCACACACACACACACACACAAAAAATAATCCAAATAAAACTAGTCTGCAAATGACAGAAATCATACTAAAATGTACTTTTTTTTACTGGTTATTCCGCTCAAACTTTACAAGAACTACGTTTGTACTGCTGGTATAGTGTAGAGCGCAAAATGCATTTCTCCACTTTGTCCACATGATGTCGCTGTGCAACTTGCAAGCTGTTGAATATAAATGAAGTCTGGGCAAAGATTCAAGTCTGAGGAGCAGCAGGCCATTTCCTGCTGGTAACTGCTGTGTCTTAAATCAGTTTCAGTAATGCATTCCTCTGCATATTAAAAAAGGCACTCACTTCCTTCTTCCCTACACTTTCAGCACCATGTGCAGGACTGCAGGGTGTCCAACTTATTTTTGTCATTTGTAACTACAATTTAATTTGTGGAATACTATAGTTAAATCCTTGCAGACTATTTAAACAAAAAATATGAATATCATGTCATTTTTTTTGGCTTTAGAAAACTTTAATTGAGTCTCCCAAATATGCCAAGAGTGAAACGTATTAAAAATGTATTTCAAATGATTAAAAAATGACTGTAGACACCTATACAATAATTATGTTTGCTTAGCTTTTTACAGTAAATATACACTAGGAGTTTGTGTTAAAAGAATTCATATATTCTAAAAAATATAACATTCTTGATTTAGGATTGTTATTGGTCAAAATATGCAACTTAAGCAGCCCTTCTTTCGGTTAGAGGCCTGCAGAAAGTTGTAAGAAAGATGCCTCAGAGACAATAGAGACGAACATAAAATCATGCAGTCATAGAAGAGAGGACATCATCAATATTTTACCGAGGACTGCTCATCACCTGACTGACTCAGGGGGCGGCTGCTGTGCATGTTGACAGCTCTCCGCACATGCGCAGTAGCTCTCCCACTGCCGCAGAGTGGAAACTTATATCGTTTCACAGACAAATAGGAAATAAAAGAGCGAAAAAAGGGAGGAAAGACGAGCTCGCTTTAACGTCCAAACAATGCTATTCGACCGTTCCCAACTCATAATACTTTGAGACATTCTTTTTTAACTTCATTAGCCCATCTTGTTGTTTACCTGCTCCTGCACAGGTGAGTGGCAGCCCCATCACATTGCAAGCTAGCTAACGTTAGTTGACGTACGTACGGGTAAAAGCGTGCTGAAAGAAAAACCCCGAAACATTCTGTTCACCACAAGAGTTTTGCACCAACATCACATCATAGTTTAAGTTTGAACTGCTCTCGCCGTGACCACAAGGCGTCAGGCTTAAGCAACATCCAGCCTTGCGAACTGAAATGACTAAGTCTAGTACATTTTTGTCCTTTTTTGTTTTTTGTTTAAAGAAACATTTTTGCAATAATTTCATCCTTAACTGGAGAATATCTTATTTTACAGGTGTGCTTACCTGTTGCAGGAGGTTGTGTGGTTGCGTCATAAGGTGAGGAACATGATAATGAGGGCTGTCTGACCACCTGGCTGCAAAATTGGGAAAAGGGGGGAAAAACTTTTGGTCTATTCCACAAAACAGGAAAACAGCGGTTCTAGACCCAACCACTCTGTCTCGTGACCCCTTAAAACAAAGCAGTGCCTACTTGACCTCTTTACCGGAAGTTGTAGGCCACATGTTCACCAGTTATGATTATGACCAGCTCAAAGATTTTTTTTTTTTCCATTTATTAATTTACATTTTTTAGTAATTTAGAAGAAAAATAATTGGATTAGAGGAAAGTCTGACAATAAAACATTCGCTGAACCCTTTAGACTATTCGACTTTATGACGCTGCATACCAATGAAACAGGTATTTTAAACACGTTGAGTGTCTCAAATAGTGATACAGTAGTAGTGGTGGTCTAAAGCAACCTATTTCTGTGGGGAGGCTAAAAAAATAACAACAAATAACGGACTTTATCTGTTCGTTCTAATTCTGTTTTTCTTTTTTTTCTGTCTATTTAACTGCAAAACTTGACTCTGCTTCTCTCTCTGCACTCTGCAAGGAGTTTTCTCGAGTCACTCTGTAACATTCATCTGAAAGCAACAGGAAGTAGTGCTCTCGGTCACTGTGGCCGACTCTAAAGAGGGCTTGCTAAACTTATTGGAGTTATTGCCTGAGGCGTGTTGTCGTGCGTTCACTCAGGCTTCAGATGAAAATATCAGTGTTGAGACAGCTTGAGTTTGATGTTGAATATACATATATATATATATATATATATATATATATATATATATCACACATACATGCAAAATGTTTCATGTTAAGGAGACTGTTGATGTTGATGTTGAAAGCATTGTATGTTTACATAATTCTGCAATTCTTTATATTCCGTGACATTCTAGCTCTATTATCATATTTGTCTCATACTTTCCTTGTTTGTACATTAAATGTTCTTCTCTCTGTTGAGTCATGATGTTTTTGCTCCTTACCTATCTCATGTAATCTTATTTATTCATGAAAACACTCCTCGACTATTCACTTGACTTGCGTCAAGGAGGGATGTACTGAACGAGACGCTGACAGAACTGTGTGCATTCTTTGCTCTCCTCCACCCCCCACCCCACCCCCGTGCTGAGAACAGAAGGTGCTGCTTACTGATGAGAAAGTGATACGGCATTGTGATGCGGTGAGTCACTGTTGTGCACTGAGAGGCTTAGCCCTTTTGCTCACTGTACTTTTTGCAGAATTAACTATAATATGTCATGGCCTGGTATTGCATTTCCTGTATGTAAGCATTGTAAGGTCAGCTGTTATTGACTGCTGGACCTGGGCTGAGAGAGAGAGAGAGAGAGAGAGAGAGAGAGAGAACGAGTGATGCAGTAGGACAATACATGAACAGTAAAAGCTACTTATCAAGAAGTGAATTACAGTTGGTACAACTTTTCTTTTATTTACAGATTTATCCAAAGTTCTAACTGGATATAAAGGAATCGCTCCGTTATTGATACTTTGTGACTCATATTCATGGCTCAAGGCAGCTACATCTTGAGAAATGTGTCAGGTAACTATTACTTTTACTTTCCAAATAGTTTAAATGCTAGTTTTTTTTCTTGATGAGGGTTTCATAACTGGAAATGTATTATGTGTAATGCACCAAATATACCTAGCCTTTTCGGGGTTATAATGGCATTCAAAAATTGCAAAGACTGGAATATTTCCATTAAACACTGATTACATTTACAGTTTAAATACAGTCATTACTTTTTCTTAGTTTTTATTATGCCAAGCATATGATAAATTAAAACGATTTTTGTGCGTTCACTGAATGACTGAAATACTTGGTAGATGACTGTGGTTGAGAAAACCTGCCAACATTTGGTGAGGCATTTTGAGGGAGAGTTGCATTGTAATTATAGAGTGGGTTCAGTCTATGTAGAGAGACGTACCATTTGGAGGGAAGTGACTACTGAAAACAGTGTCTACACAACTGCTAAATCCTCCTCTGTCCCTCCTCTTCTTGTGGGACAGCCTAAAAGAGTTTATAGTCAAAAACATTTCGAGGTGATAGAAAGGAAGGCTCTAGACTCGAATAGAAACGGTCGCTAACACTAAGGTAAGGAAAGAAAAAAGCAACTAAGGGCAGAAAGTATATAGCATAAAGCTGTATAAAGCAGAGAGAGATTTAAGTTTCCATTTTATATTGTTGTTTTTGTTTGTGATGTTTTTTTTCTATTTCTATCCTCAATATCAACGGTTTGCTATTGTACATTTAATGTGTAGTTTTGTAAGTTTTAAGAAAGAGATGTGTTTTAACTTTAAAAATGGTTTCCTACTGTTGGTCTAACAGGTCAAAACACTGAAGAGTGCATTCCTAACTACCTGGGGATTGACTACGGTTATCAGTCGGACGTGGACTACCTCAAGAGTGTGAACAATTTCCAACACGGTGCCACCATTAAGCGGCTAAGCCTTAAGAGGAGGCCCAGGGTGGCCGTCAATAATGAGGAGAACACACAGAGTGGCATTTCATCCAGCCAGTGTCATTCAGCAGAATCCTTGTCATCAGCAAGCAGTGATGATACAAGACTACTGGGCATGTCTTCTACAACCAGAGGTCGACCTCCTCTTCCTCCACCACATGGTTCCTCGTTGGATAACAAACCCTCCAGGACTGAAGGACCAGCAACCTCTCAGATACCCGATGAGTCGAAGCCTCAGCCTGCTGCAAGATCTCTTGCTTTGCAAAGACAAAGCCCCATGGTGGAAAAGACCTTAATAGAGACCCTCAAACACTTGGATCAGGAGGTGACGAGGCAGCCTCCACCTCAGCCCCATCCCCGTCGTCGACTGGCCAGCTTTGGAGGGGTAAGCTCCCATGGGTCGCTCTCCCCCTTCACTGGCCTGGGCGCATATAATCAGAACAACAATGGGAACAAGCCTACTGGCTCAGGAAGTGATGTGCATGTCCACCTTAGCTCGTCCCTGGGCAGTAGAGGCAGCACAGGATGCCTCAGGCTGAGCCCACAGAGTAGAACCACCTCAGAACCACTGGGTAGAACCACCTCAGTTACAAATCTCGCCCCCACGCACCTTCAGCATGTCCGTGACCAGATGGTGGTAGCTCTGCAGAGGCTGAAGGAGCTGGAGGAGCAGGTCACGATCATACCTATCCTCCAGGTAAAAATCTCAGTCCTTCAGGAGGAAAAGAGGCAACTGGTCTCCCAGCTTAAGAACCATAGTGGCAACGAGGATGTGAATGATGTGATCTGGAAGAAAGCGTGTAGCATGGAAAAATCTGGCATTGAGAACAAGGTGACTATGGAGGAAGGACTTGAGGGCATAATGAGTAGTGACTGCACCGACCTCAAGGAGTTCAGGCAACTGACTGAAGAGATGCAGGCATTGGAAAGAACCATCAAGGGCAGGCATTTGCAAGAGTGGCATGGAAAAGACCAAAACCTTCTGCGTGACAAGGCTATCAAATCAGTCGCAGTTGGAACTGATAAACATATAGATATAGCTTTGTCTAAACCCACAAAAGAAAACAAATATGTGCACACTGATCAGGTAGAGACGAGGTCAATTGGAACAGAAGTGTCTGAAGTTAATCTTGGAATTTACACAGAACGGGAAGCAGAGATTGATGCCCAGCAACTAATAATCGGTGCCTTAAATGAGAGAATTAGTCACTTAGAAGCCGAGTTGAAAGAATCCGTTCTCCAGACAGAGATGAGCCGTCTAAAAATGGAGCTGCAGGCTGCGGGAGCGAGGAACCGAGCTGATAAAGCCTCCTTTGCTAGACCATCCACTGTGAGCACAGGCACAGAGGCAAGGCCCCACACCACAAGCCAGGGAGTTGGTAATCACACAGAGCTCCGAGATGCCAGCACAGGGGAGGCAACAGAGGCGAAGACTGTTGGAGTATCTTGTTGCAGGCCTGAGCTGAAGAATGTTTGCACAGGACCAGATATACCAATGAGCCACTGGGAGGTCAGGGAGCGAGTGGAGACCACGGAGAAGGGCGTGGGGATCCAAGTCTTAACAAACACACAAGGAGTTGGGATGGAGATACAGTTCTGTGATGCAGAAACCAACACAGAGGTACCAGTGGAGAATCTGGTGTCTAAGAAGAGAAAGATTAAGTATCATTCGGTGGGTTGTGGGGACTGTTCTGTTGATGTGATCATCTACGAGGCAAAGGAAGTGGTTTCTCAAGGTATCGCCACAGACCAAGTCAGAGGAGTGGATCTGGGAATCATGGCTTCACCCCAGACAGCTTCTCAGCGTACCAACACTGTATCCAGTTCAGTGTCTCGCTTTACCAACACCAGACATGCCTTCAACACGGACTCCAGCACTAATACTGTCCTAAGTACCCGAGACAAGCACACCAACACCACTCAGACTGTTACTAGGACAGTGTCAGTAGGCAACAGGGTCAAAGACGCCAAATGCGCCCCAGAGACTCGCACGATTGGTGTAGGAACTGCAAATCTGCCGGGAAGTGCCTTAAAACAAACACCAGGGACAGTCGGCAAGGTAACCCGAGACGCTGGCATTGGATTCACGAACATTAATGAGAATTTCCTGGTTGGGTTGAAAACTCGAAATATGGCCTCTGGACCCTCCCATCTCCCCGACCCCATCAAGACAAGGAGCATCGGTGTAGGGGAGGGCAGGATACGAGATTTGTCGGCTTCATCCAGTACACCTGGTCAGACAATTCAGCAATGGTCACAGTCCAAGTGGGACCCCGAGCTGAACCATTACATCGAGAAGATGCATTGGCTCCTTAGGGAGCATGGGGACCTGCTCACAGAAGACCACCACGCTCAGCAGAGGGATGGGTTTGTCCAGCAGCACAGTAGCCGAGGAAGTGCCAGCTCCCAGCTGTCCTGCAAAAACAAAGCTGCAGCACAAGGAGGGACAGAAGTCCACCGGTTAGATTCTCAGGAACCAGGTAACACTGTAGATTTAGTTCATGTTAAAGCCAGCCAGTGGAATAGCCAATCAACACCATATAGCTTGCTTAATCTTTGAATTAGGGCTGCCTCCTCATAGTTGTCTAATCAGTCATTTTGGCCTTCGTCAACTAATATCTCTTTAGTGGATTAGTCGTTTTTTATGCTTTTTTCATCCTGAATGACTTAATTCAAAAACACATCTCTGGTAAACACAATATTTAAAGTGGTGCTTTTATTGTGATTCTTTGGGGAGAACTCGGTTAATTCTGTATTCTGTGTTCTGTAATGCCAGGCTGGTACTATTCAAAAGCGTCACTAATATCCTCTTCCTTTGTCGCAGTCAACAGAGAGTTTCAGTCACCATCTCAACTCTTAGTTGACTCTTCTCAGTGTGAAAAAGCAAACCAAAGAACCTGCCAACAAGGTGGCAGTGATTCAGAAGTGAAAAGAATGATACAGATGTTGGAACAACAGACATCCTCAGCAGCTCTGCAAGGTAAACATGTATGTGTGTGTGTGTGTGTGTGTGTGTGTGTGTGCGTGTGCGTGTGCGTGTGTCAATGTGTTATGAGAAATACTGAAAAATGTTTGGTGGGTAAGAATTCTGTCTAAGAAAGTAAAGTTTAAAAATACATTTTACTTCCAGACCGCTACCAAGCCGAGTTTAAACTCGCGTTAGGCTAGGAGGAAGTGGCTGCCTTTGGCTCGGCATGTTGGCTTTCCGAGGGATACACTTGTAATGCTTGGAATGATATGTGGTTTCGGAGTTTCGGAGGGCGCCTCGTACCGCATACCAGTTTGTGGATGAGGGTCTAAAATTGAATGGCTTCGTAGGAGGAGCTGGTGTCGGAGAAAGCCTTCTCTTTTTCTCTTCCTGTCTAGATTGACTTTGTGGGTTTCTATATGTTTCTTTAGATGTGTTGTATTTGAAATAAGTAATATGTTAAGATTGTTGATTGACTGCTTCCAGACAGGTCAACTGACGCCGCTGTGCTGAGGACTGTAATGAAGAAACAAAATGGTGACCAAGGCTGTAGCAGCAACAGGAAGAGCATGAAGTTCATGAGGGTGACTGCAGGGTATAATCATCTTATTTCTAAACTATTATTTCACAACAAGACTTTAGTATCTTAACATATTCTCAGCGCGTTAACTGCTGTGTTTTGCCCTTAGATTGGACCCCATGTCATCGTACGAGCTCTCTGCCAGTGAGAAGGCCAACTCTGAGGTCGTGGAGAGGAGAGGAAACAAAAAGTCAAAGGAAGCTTCTCAAGACGGAACGCAAGGAAGAAAGGGCAAAGGTGGCTCCAACAAGGGATCAAAAGGTTCTGCAAAATCACTCACGCAGAGGTAATGTAGTCCAGAAGGTTTTCAATGTTGACATTCCACAATGTGAGTCAAACTTTTTGAGATTTCCGGTCAGATCTGAACCTGCATTTTATTCCTTACAGGGGTAACATAAGTGAAACGATGTTTTCTGCCTGTCAAGCCTTAAAGATGCATCTGAGTGATAACGCGGCTTTATCCAGCGGGGAATTGGTATGTTTTGTTCATTATATTCAGCATTAGAGCCATTGACGGTCACTGTGTGTGTGTGTGTGTGTGTGTGTGTGTGTGTGTGTGTGTGTGTGTGTGTGTGTGTGTGTGTGTGTGTGTGTGTGTGTGTGTGTGTGTGTGTGCATGTTAAATGGTATGTCACTGAATGGGTGGGGAGAACTGCTGAGGCCGGGTGTGTTCAAGTGTGCCATTTAAAAAGAAATGTCTCTGGCGATGGATAGAAAAAGCTCAGGAATGTGTCGGCTCTGTAATTTTCTGTCATTACATTTATCATGAACTTGAAAACAATATTACTTGTAAGTTATAGAGACTATTCACTTTCACAATAAGTTGGTACGCAAATAGAGAAAAGTAAGTATATTGGGTAAATCAAAGACAGAATCCTAAACCTCTTCTGTTATGATATATTTGTATCTGTTTTAACAGTGAGTTGTTGCTCTGTGATGCTCTTTGTGAGTCCTTTCAAGTCACATCTTTGTAATAACAAGATGCTCTTTTGGATTCAAACTCCAAAATTTCTTTCCACGCTGAATTATGGCAATTTGCAAGGCATTTATGAATGCATACAAACACATTGATGTTTTTGTTTCTTCCATTTTTTATTTATTTTTTTGGTCCCTTGCAGCATGACTGTCTGCAAACACTCCAGCAAGAGTGGTTCTCTGTGTCCAGCCACACGTCGGCTGCTGCTGACACTATGGGGGATTACTTGTCCACGTTTCGGGTCATTTCACCGCAAGTATTGCAGCATGTAGCTAATATGGCCGACGGCAATGGCAACACAGCGCTGCACTACAGTGTGTCTCACTCCAACTTTGGCATTGTCAAGAAACTGCTTGATGCAGGTACAGTAATACTCACAGGGAATCTAGAGGCCTTTATGTATTCAACGTTCTGGCTGTGTGCTCTGGTCCAGTGTCGTCTGTAGACATTGCTATGCTCTGCAAGAGCCACTAGGGGGCAAATTGTGTGATTGAGGGAGATACTGTGATCATGTGGTCCTTTTGTATCTACAAAAATAAGTACAATGTGCAGTTTCTATTGACTTCAAATAAACGTATTATCCTGCTAACTATCCCATGAACATTCATTTAAACTGAAGGATAACAAGGATAATAGCTTGTTACAACAACAGGATTAATACAATGCATTTTGTTGACTTCTGCATAACAAGACAAAGGTTGGTTTTTTTTACCATCTAAGCTTTTATGACAAAACAATAACCACACCACACATAGAAATGTGTGTGCACTTCATTCTAGCTTGTGAAACTAGTTCTGGACTCCTTCTGCAGTGTATCTTCAAAGAGGAATTTTAGAAATCCACCTTATAAAATCATAATGAATTGTTTCTCCAGCTGCGCACAGGTCTAAAAGGGATCAAACAGCGGCTTTAATCAGCGGCTTTAATCAATATAAATTGAACTTAGGCAGACATTGAATATGTGTCCTAATGGAGGAGATCTATTACTCTTTCTTATTTTTCTTAGCTTTGCTTTGCTACAGCTTTCACAAGTCAAGGCCGGTCGGAATAGAAGCATATAATCAACAAAAAAGTAATGAGCCTAATCCACTGTGTCACAGAAATATTATGTTTGCTATGTTCCTGATGGAAAAAAAAAAAACATGACTCATGCTGTTTATTGTGTTGCTTGAAATGAAAACTTTGGTCAAATACCTCCTGGTCCTGAAAGGCAAGTTTAACTCCAAGACGTCTGTGTACTCTATATATCGTAGAATTAGAAAATCTGAATAATTAAACCCCATTTGTAAGAGCAAGTGAAAAGCAGTTTGATGACATTTTGTACATAGAAAATTGTCTTCAGGTATTTCAACATGAGACTTGGTACAGTCAGTATAGGTGGAAAGGGGTTTTGCTAATAAAGTACGTTTGAACCTCTTTCTTCCACACATTGTTCTGCTTTCCTCTCATTTGTCTTTTTCTCTTCCGGCTAATTGACCTCCATCACTAGAGGTGTGTAACGTCAATCAACAGAACAAAGCGGGTTACACGCCCGTCATGCTGGCCGCACTCGCTGCTGTGGAGATTCCAGAGGACATGAGAGTTGTGGAGCAGCTCTTCACAAAAGGAGACGTCAATGCCAAGGCCAGCCAGGTCAGTCTGTTCAAAGGTAATTGTAGTGGAGAAGGGGTGTCCCGCTGTTTCTGTATTGTGTCCGTACGCTGCTATCGGTACGGCTACTTGCTTGTTCTCTATGAATCTATTTGTGAGACGTTAAAGGATTCTGCATCATTAACCACACTTCCTGCGTTTGCCGCCTGCCGCGCAGGCCGGGCAGACGGCTCTGATGCTGGCTGTGAGTCATGGCAGGATGGACATGGTGCAGGCGCTCCTGGCGCAGGGGGCGGAGGTCAATCTCCAGGACGACGAGGGCTCCACGGCGCTGATGTGTTCAAGCGAGCACGGCCACGCCGACATCGTTAGACTGCTGCTGGCGCAGCCGGACTGTGATGCCAGCCTGACTGATAGTGTGAGTCATTGCTGCGACGTCACTGTGATGGCTTCGAGCTGTGTCGCTGAAGCATTTCAACTTTGTTTCACACGGAGAGTTACGAAAGCGGAGAGTGAACAAGATTTGCCATTAAATATGTCAACAAAGGTGCAGAAGTTGCATATGATTAATAATGTAAAGTATGTTTTTTAATCTATCTGAGTGTGTGTGTTTACAGGATGAAAGCACAGCCTTGTCCATTGCTCTGGAGGCAGGACATAATGACATTGCAGTGCTGCTTTACGCACATGCCAACTTCTCCAAAGGACAGACAGGGGTATGCGGGGTTCAACGTTTTCACATTCATTCAAACTATATGTGCGAGTAGTTCCACAACAACTTTTTTTATTTTGTTTATGTGTCTTAACAGGCAGCTGCTCGTCCCGGCGGCAGGTCTCTCTCCTCCTCTCTCTTCGAATGAGGCGATGCCCCAAAACCCTGAATGGACGCTCGTATTCATGCGGTGATTCAGTAGCCGTCACATCAAATGGGGGAGATTTTAACAATGTCAGTTCCAAGCTTATAGTTGTCAGACAATTGACTGAATGTTGACTATTCTCTGCATAACAGTGCATAGTGTGTACTATAATGTAAACTCAGCAGGTAATATATGCATGGCAGAATGTTTTATTATTCTATTAACATACTATGACTTCAAAGTTTCTTTCATCATGTGTATTGTCTTTGTAAATGATATTTAAATGCAATATTTTATAACTGCAAAATACAATATGACACAAAAAAGTAGCATCAACATTATTAAGATTTTTGAGTAAATTTTGTCAATTATTCTGAAAAAAACATAAAATCCTAAAAGTATGTGAACTTTATACGTCCATATTTTTATTGTATAATGAATTTGATGTATTGTGTTTTGTCAGTGAGCTTTACTTGTGCTTCTTAGAGGATGTCTTTTGACTTTTGGACAGAGCCAGGCTAGCTGTTGCCCCCTGTTTCCAGTCTAAATGCTAAGCTAAGCTAAGCTAATTGGCTAATGACATCAATCTCACCTAACTCTCTGCAAGAGAGCAAATAGGCCTAGTTCCCAAAATGTCAAACTTCTCATTGAAGTGGTGTCTACATTATAATGGGTAGTTGTGACTGATGAGAGCTGGAAAGCCGAATGTTTCTTTTCTTCTGTGAATAAAGCTTATCATCACTGACTGCAACGCTCATTCCTTTCAGTTGAATTTAAAACAATCTTTAATCATTTCTGTACACATTTACAGTATATTTTCATGAGGCATTTAATTTGAGTTATACATTTATTATATCCATTTCTGGGTAAGATTAGACCTACATTGTTTTTTTTCCAGTTCCATTTCTACTGTTGGCTGCTGATCAAATGAAGCAAAGACACTTCCAAATAAGTGAGTAAAAGATTTTTTTAAGGAGCCAGTTTTTCTTCTTTTCAGTTTACAGCAGGGTTCAATTTCAGCAGGTTTCAGTGGGCGTCCTGGATGAATGTTTTCTCACATTTCTAGGTCTAAGCGACTCAACCAATTGGGGGAAAAAATGCCTGTTGAAACGTCAGTGGGTATTCAATGCCTCTATCCCCCATTTTTAGCCTGGCAGATACCAGTTTGACATTCAGAATGTGCCTTGATACAGGCCAGGCTGTTTGAATTCATATTCCATATAGAAAAGAAATTTGTGGGGCGACGTTGGAACAGTAATTCAATTCTGCATCAGCCCTCAAACGGAGACTATCACTATGTTTCATATTTTTGTGATCATTTTAATTTAGTTATAAGGTTAAGAAATCATAAAGTTACACATTAGTGAGTTTACTCTACTTCTTCTTAAGTATTTGCTAAAATTTCAATCGATATTTCCGACTTATTGGCTCGTGTGTCCATCCCTCTGCATCGGTTTTCTGCATGATTTACATTTTTGCATATTTGAAAGTGGTGCCCGGGTGTACTGCTGGCTACATGTGCGAGCACACTGAGTCATTTCACAGCAACAGCAATAAAATACAATGGTATACAAGGTCCACCATCAAAATTTGCAGTTGCCATGGTAACGATCACCGGGTTTGAGCAAGTGGTTCTTGGGAACACAATACTGAAACGATATCTCTTTATTTCATCTGGGGGCAGCTGACCCAGCCGCTGTACATTGGCATGCTCTGTGTGTAGATGCTTCATTACACCTTATTATGTATTAGAATAGATTTTCATTGAAGCAACCTTCAAAAGCAAAGATTAACATAATAAGGGCTGCCTTATTTTTTTTTTAAAACATGTCATATGAAACGGGCACGCAAGCAAAATGCCCCTGTACTCTGAGCCAATAAATACCAGCAACATAGAGAGTTGTTTCATCAAGCCTGCAAGAGGTGCTGTGTATATGTTAGGGTCCCTGCAGTTAAATAGTGATCTTATTCCTCTGCTCCAAAACATGGAAATACAACACGCAATGCGTCCTCCTCACCATATCCCATTACAGCTTATATGAGCAAAAAAAAAAAATCTGATATTTACCAAAATACCATTAGTTCTCCTCTGAAAGAAAAAGGAGTATTTCTGATAATATCAGCAATACATTTTAAATGATGCTGGCATTATTTTTGACCGCAACAAAAGTGGCGACTAAATGCAATATATAGTTGGACCTTTATTCTAGTTACTGGAGGTTATCAAACTATAGGCAAAAGTTTTTATTCCATGTTTTTGAAAATGTCCCATTATGGAGCTGACGTTGTGTAAAACCTCCAAAAAAGTAAGTTCCATATTGATACAAATACATAAAACGATGTTTTCAGGGGATTTGATATAGAAAGATGCGTGTGTCTAATACAGATTTAAACTGTTATGTTGGCATACATTCCTTTATGGTACAAGAGTAAGAAATACACTCTGCAATAGTTCTGACAAAATGGTCCATTCCCAGCTGAAGATCTGCGTGGCCTGACAGCACTACTGTGGATGTCCTGTTCCGCTCATGTGCATCATGAATCCACTCTGGTTTGCAGTCCGAGCAGCACAAGTCTGCACTGTAACAAAGGGCAGCGCTCTGTCATTATGACTTTGACCTGATTTAAAGAACTGTCCTGTTTTCCTGTGGTATGAGTTCTGGCATTGTTTGCTGCATATGTGGAAGGGGGGGGGGGGAGAGAGAGAAAACGAATGGGTTTACAGAAACCAGATGTGTTGGAAAATCAGCCCAAACTAAAAACAGTCCACTGTTATTGCTGCAATTGTTAGAGCTCAGCAGTGTGGCTGAGATATATTTCCTTGCTGTCTTGGCACATAAATGAAGTGTAATCTGAGTCAGTGTTATTTTCATTAATCACCCTGCTGGAATTCTGCGGCTAAACACAAACAAGGGGGAGACATTGGGGGTTGAACTAGGGAGGGATACACACACACACACACACACACACACACACATATATATATATATATATATATATATATATATATATATATATATATATATATATATATATATATAATTTTTTTTCATTGGTCGTTAATGTTGTTAATTTGGTACTGGTATAGGCCTCTTCTGCCATACTAGAATCAGCAGGTGGTCTTGTCTCCTGGACAGTCTGAAGCGGTCTGGCAGTATAACCACTCATCTCACCGGTCAGTCTGCGCAGCTGATGCGCACACATCTGGCACAAAGTCTGTGCCAGATGTGTGTTGGATGTTGGAGCGTTGCTTTTAGAGCGTTCGCGCGCCAGAGAAAAATGTGCACATGCATGCATGTTTTTAGAGCCACTCACGAGCGTTGGCGCGTCTTGATCAACCATGCTACACAGTTTAGTGGCACAACACATCAACTAGCCGACACACCCAGTTTTTAAAAGCCATCTGACTTAGTGACACTACTATATTTGGTGAATCTGATGATGTGTCTGGTCATTACACATAATGTGTGAGGGTGGGGGGGGGGGGGGACGTGACCCCAAGTCCCTCGTGGCGATTACGCGCTTTGCACCGTGCACCATGAACTGTCCCGTGTTGCTGCAGGTTGGACTAATATTTCCAAGATCTCTGCAGTAGGCTGGTTGACACCACGTCCCCCATTGGAATGCAATGCAGCATAAAATAAAAAAATAAAATAAAAATGGACCCGATAACTTTGAATGCAGGGTGGGAAGAGAGAAAAAAAACCCCCGTCTGGCAGCAGTCGATATTAAAAACATGCAGAGGGAGACAAGCTCGGGGCCTTCCAGAGTCAGGAAAAAGACTTCGGAGAGCTGCAGACAGGAGATGGGTATGGCATTTCTATTTTCCCCCAGCCCATTGATTTGTATATGAAAACATAGCGCTTTTATTCTCCCCCCTTCTGGG